>NC_069501.1:68321195-68568695 GCF_027579735.1 Bombina bombina
TATGAATCATACGTTTAATTTTTACTTTAGTGTCACTTTAAAGATAATATAAAAGCAGAACATTACAGATTGTTTTTATACCATCAACGGAAGCAGCTGTTATATCTGTGCCAGTTGTAGAAAACCACTTTATATGACGCTGCTTCCTGACGAGGCTGTAAGCCAATTTCAGAAATCAACAAAGAATGTGTTTTTTTTGTGTTTTTTTAAAATCACCCAAATTTTAAAATGAAGGTCAATTTTGACAAATTAGTCCCTGGTTTTTAATAATCCTATTGAAAACAAGGGCACTTTAATTCAACAAAATTGACATTTCAAGCATTTTCTTCAAAAAAAACAACTTACCTTTTAATCCTGAGAGCCGCTGCAGCGCTTCCTCTGCCCGTCGCAAGCCCTTTTCGCGGGTCCAAAATGACGAATCCGGCTTCATCCAATCACGGCGTTCCGTGATTGGAGGAAGCCGGATTCGTGATTTCTGATGTAAGCAGAGGCTTCCGACGGACGGGTGAATCGTTTGAGCAGCTTTCAGGATTAAAAAGGTAAGTTTTTGAAGAAAACGCTTGAAATGTCAATTTTGTTGAATTAAAGTGCCCTTGTTTTTAATAGGATTATTAAAAACCGGGAACCAATTCATCAAAAATGACCTTCACTTTAAAACCTGCTCTGTATGGCTAGTGATGAAATCTACCTTAATAAAATAAATCTAATTGGCAAATGTAGGTCAATACAAGGGCAATAAAATATAAATTAAACCAAACAGCAATTTTCAGAAACTACAAGACTTCGAATAATGGAAGCCAAAGACATGAAAATGGACTTGGTGACTGGGACGACGACTGAATGCGTCATGTAATGGGGATATCTGGGTTGGAATCAAACATGGTGTGCGCTTTGGTGCACCAGAGAATGTGCTACAGAAGAATACAGAAGAATATAGGGTCAAATACAAGAAGCATTCCCCACCCCAGGCCACCGCACAAATTACCTGTCTCTTCTTTAAATCTCACAGAAAACATGTGGTAAACCATTTAACTGTTAAAAAGGACGTTATATGTAGTTTTAGCACCACCAACCCTGCAAGTGGCTGCCACGGACAATTGGCTCACTGACTGTGCCTGATCGAAATTTCTCAAGACCCCCAAAAGTGACTATATTACAGAACTACATAATAAGAGCTTTTAAACAAATATGATTAAGATCAATAACCTGATAGCTGTATTAAATCAGTAATAATTCTTGTAAACCCATCAAATGTTTTCAGAATAGTTTGCTATTGCAGCACACAAGGATATTTGCAGGAGTCAAAATAAAAAAATAAAAAAGACAAAATTGAGTAACAGAATTTTAACCTCTTAATGACAGAGGCGGGACCGCACTATTATACGCTGCCTTCTGGTCAGAGGAAATCGAGACTGCGCTACTAAATTACACAATCCCCATAGAAAGACCAGCAACATACAAGACGTCACTGGTCCTTAAAGTGAATGTCAATTTTTGTATAGCTGAAGCCTCCTAATAATTCTTTAACACATGTGTTTTTAAACTGCTAGGTTTAAAAAAAAAAAAATTCGTTTTTATTATATATTTGCATAACTAACTTGTTTGTATTTTGATCTTCCTCCTCCCACCCGGCACTTCCGCTTTGTACGTCACCATGAAGCGCGCACCCATGGAGCTAATCTTTATGTGCATGTGTGTAATCCAGCTTTACTTTGTCTGCGCATGCGTTAGAGCCCTGTTTTCTTACGGAGTAAACACTCATAGCTACTGTATGTGAGCTAATGTTCTAATGCATGCGCAGAAATCAGAAATACTTAGTCTGTGCATGCGTTAAAACCCTGGTTATTCACTGTGTGAACGAGCATCACTTCTAGAAGGGAGATAATGGACTAACGCATGCGCAGAAGAAGTGCATGACATATGTAAAAAACAGAATTTATGTTTACCTGATAAATTACTTTCTCCAACGGTGTGTCCGGTCCACGGCGTCATCCTTACTTGTGGGATATTCTCTTCCCCAACAGGAAATGGCAAAGAGCCCAGCAAAGCTGGTCACATGATCCCTCCTAGGCTCCGCCTTCCCCAGTCATTCGACCGACGTAAAGGAGGAATATTTGCATAGGAGAAATCATATGATACCGTGGTGACTGTAGTTAAAGAAAATAAATTATCAGACCTGATTAAAAAACCAGGGCGGGCCGTGGACCGGACACACCGTTGGAGAAAGTAATTTATCAGGTAAACATAAATTCTGTTTTCTCCAACATAGGTGTGTCCGGTCCACGGCGTCATCCTTACTTGTGGGAACCAATACCAAAGCTTTAGGACACGGATGATGGGAGGGAGCAAATCAGGTCACCTAGATGGAAGGCACCACGGCTTGCAAAACCTTTCTCCCAAAAATAGCCTCAGAAGAAGCAAAAGTATCAAATTTGTAAAATTTAGTAAAAGTGTGCAGTGAAGACCAAGTCGCTGCCTTACATATCTGATCAACAGAAGCCTCGTTCTTGAAGGCCCATGTGGAAGCCACGGCCCTAGTGGAATGAGCTGTGATTCTTTCAGGAGGCTGCCGTCCGGCAGTCTCATAAGCCAATCTGATGATGCTTTTAAGCCAAAAAGAGAGAGAGGTAGAAGTTGCTTTTTGACCTCTCCTTTTACCAGAATAAACAACAAACAAGGAAGATGTTTGTCTGAAATCCTTTGTAGCATCTAAATAGAATTTTAGAGCACGAACTACATCCAAATTGTGCAACAAACGTTCCTTCTTTGAAACTGGATTCGGACACAAAGAAGGCACGACTATCTCCTGGTTAATGTTTTTGTTAGAAACAACTTTCGGAAGAAAACCAGGTTTAGTACGCAAAACCACCTTATCTGCATGGAACACCAGATAAGGAGGAGAACACTGCAGAGCAGATAACTCTGAATCTCTTCTAGCAGAAGAAATTGCAACCAAAAACAAAACTTTCCAAGATAATAACTTAATATCTACGGAATGTAAGGGTTCAAACGGAACCCCCTGAAGAACTGAAAGAACTAAATTGAGACTCCAAGGAGGAGTCAAAGGTTTGTAAACAGGCTTGATTCTAACCAGAGCCTGAACAAAAGCTTGAACATCTGGCACAGCCGCCAGCTTTTTGTGAAGTAAAACAGATAAAGCAGAAATCTGTCCCTTCAAAGAACTTGCAGATAATCCTTTCTCCAAACCTTCTTGAAGAAAGGATAGAATCTTAGGAATTTTTATCTTGTTCCATGGGAATCCTTTAGATTCACACCAACAGATATATTTTTTCCATATTTTATGGTAGATTTTTCTAGTTACAGGCTTTCTGGCCTGAACAAGAGTATCAATGACAGAATCTGAGAACCCTCGCTTTGATAAAATCAAGCGTTCAATCTCCAAGCAGTCAGTTGGAGTGAGGCCAGATTCGGGTGTTCGAACGGACCTTGAACAAGAAGGTCCTGTCTCAAAGGTAGCTTCCATGGTGGAGCCGATGACATATTCACCAGATCTGCATACCAAGTCCTGCGTGGCCACGCAGGAGCTATCAAGATCACCGATGCCCTCTCCTGATTGATCCTGGCTACCAGCCTGGGGATGAGAGGAAACGGTGGGAATACATAAGCTAGGTTGAAGGTCCAAGGTGCTACTAGTGCATCTACTAGAGTCGCCTTGGGATCCCTGGATCTGGACCCGTAGCAAGGAACCTTGAAGTTCTGACGAGAGGCCATCAGATCCATGTCTGGAATGCCCCACAATTGAGTAATTTGGGCAAAGATTTCCGGATGGAGTTCCCACTCCCCCGGATGAAATGTCTGACGACTCAGAAAATCCGCTTCCCAATTTTCCATTCCTGGGATGTGGATTGCAGACAAGTGGCAGGAGTGAGTCTCCGCCCATTGAATGATTTTGGTCACTTCTTCCATCGCCAGGGAACTCCTTGTTCCCCCCTGATGGTTGATATACGCAACAGTCGTCATGTTGTCTGATTGAAACCGTATGAATTTGGCCTTTGCTAGCTGAGGCCAAGCCTTGAGAGCATTGAATATCGCTCTCAGTTCCAGAATATTTATCGGGAGAAGAGATTCTTCCCGAGACCAAAGACCCTGAGCTTTCAGGAGTTCCCAGACCGCGCCCCAGCCCACTAGACTGGCGTCGGTCGTGACAATGACCCACTCTGGTCTGCGGAAGCTCATCCCCTGTGACAGGTTGTCCAGGGTCAGCCACCAACGGAGTGAATCTCTGGTCCTCTGATCTACTTGTATCGTCGGAGAGAAGTCTGTATAATCCCCATTCCACTGACTGAGCATGCACAGTTGTAATGGTCTCAGATGAATTCGCGCAAAAGGAACTATGTCCATTGCCGCGACCATCAAACCTATTACTTCCATGCACTGCGCTATGGAAGGAAGAGGAACAGAATGAAGTACTTGACAAGAGCTTAGAAGTTTTGATTTTCTGGCCTCTGTCAGAAAAATCCTCATTTCTAAGGAGTCTATTATTGTTCCCAAGAAGGGAACTCTTGTTGACGGAGATAGAGAACTTTTTTCTACGTTCACTTTCACCCGTGAGATCTGAGAAAGGCCAGGACAATGTCCGTATGAGCCTTTGCTTGTGGTAGGGACGACGCTTGAATCAGTATGTCGTCCAAGTAAGGTACTACTGCAATGCCCCTTGGTCGTAGCACCGCTAGAAGGGACCCTAGTACCTTTGTGAAAATTCTTGGAGCAGTGGCTAATCCGAATGGAAGTGCCACAAACTGGTAATGCTTGTCTAGAAAGGCGAACCTTAGGAACCGATGATGTTCCTTGTGGATAGGAATATGTAGATACGCATCCTTTAAATCCACCGTGGTCATGAATTGACCTTCCTGGATGGAAGGAAGAATTGTCCGAATGGTTTCCATTTTGAACGATGGAACCTTGAGAAACTTGTTTAGGATCTTGAGATCTAAGATTGGTCTGAATGTTCCCTCTTTTTTGGGAACTATGAACAGATTGGAGTAGAATCCCATCCCTTGTTCTCCTAATGGAACAGGATGAATCACTCCCATTTTTAACAGGTCTTCTACACAATGTAAGAATGCCTGTCTTTTTATGTGGTCTGAAGACAATTGAGACCTGTGGAACCTCCCCCTTGGGGGAAGCTCCTTGAATTCCAGAAGATAACCTTGGGAGACTATTTCTAGCGCCCAAGGATCCAGAACATCTCTTGCCCAAGCCTGAGCGAAGAGAGAAAGTCTGCCCCCCACCAGATCCGGTCCCGGATCGGGGGCCAACATCTCATGCTGTCTTGGTAGCAGTGGCAGGTTTCTTGGCCTGCTTACCTTTGTTCCAGCCTAGCATTGGCCTCCAGGCTGGCTTGGTTTGAGAAGTATTACCCTCTTGCTTAGAGGATGTAGCACTTGGGGCTGGTCCGTTTCTGCGAAAGGGACGAAAATTTGGTTTATTTTTAGCCTTGAAAGACCTATCCTGAGGAAGGGCGTGGCCCTTACCCCCAGTGATATCAGAAATAATCTTTCAAGTCAGGGCCAAACAGCGTTTTCCCCTTGAAAGGTATGTTAAGCAATTTGTTCTTGGAAGACGCATCCGCTGACCAAGATTTTAGCCAAAGCGCTCTGCGCGCCATAATAGCAAACCCTGAATTTTTCGCAGCTAATCTAGCCAATTGCAAAGTGGCGTCTAAAGTAAAAGAGTTAGCCAATTTGAGAGCATGAATTCTGTCCATAATCTCCTCATAAGAAGAATCTTTATTGAGCGACTTTTCTAGTTCATCGAACCAGAAACACGCTGCTGTAGTGACAGGAACCATGCAAGAAATTGGTTGTAGAAGGTAACCTTGCTGAACAAACATCTTTTTAAGCAAACCCTCTAATTTTTTATCCATAGGATCTTTGAAAGCACAACTATCTTCTATAGGGATAGTAGTGCGTTTGTTTAGAGTAGAAACCGCCCCCTCGACCTTGGGGACTGTCTGCCATAAGTCCTTTCTGGGGTCGACCATAGGAAACAATTTCTTAAATATAGGGGGAGGGACAAAAGGTATGCCGGGCCTTTCCCATTCTTTGTTTACAATGTCCGCCACCCGCTTGGGTATAGGAAAAGCTTCGGGGGGCCCCGGGACCTCTAGGAACTTGTCCATCTTACATAATTTCTCTGGAATGACCAAATTCTCACAATCATCCAGAGTAGTTAACACCTCCTTAAGCAGATCGCGGAGATGTTCCAATTTAAATTTGAATGTAATCACATCAGGTTCAGCTTGTTGAGAAATTTTCCCTGAATCTGAAATTTCTCCCTCAGACAAAACCTCCCTGGCCCCCTCAGACTGGTGTAGGGGCACTTCAGAACCAATATCATCAGCGTCCTCATGCTCTTCAGTATTTTCTAAAACAGAGCAGTCGAGCTTTCGCTGAAAAGTGGGCATTTTGGCTAAAATGTTTTTGATAGAATTATCCATTACAGCCGTTAATTGTTGCATAGTAAGGAGTATTGGCGCACTAGATGTACTAGGGGCCTCCTGTGTGGGCAAGACTGGCGTAGACGAAGGAGGGGATGATGCAGTACCATGCTTACTCCCCTCACTTGAGGAATCATCTTGGGCATAATTTTCTCTAAATTTTGTGTCACATAAATCACATCTATTTAAATGAGAAGGAACCTTGGCTTCCCCACATACAGAACATAGTCTATCTGATAGTTCAGACATGTTAAACAGGCATAAACTTGATAACAAAGTACAAAAAACGTTTTAAAATAAAACCGTTACTGTCACTTTAAATTTTAAACTGAACACACTTTATTACTGAAAATGTGAAAAAGTATGAAGGAATTGTTCAAAATTCACCAAAATTTCACCACAGTGTCTTAAAGCCTTAAAAGTATTGCACACCAAATTTGAAAGCTTTAACTCTTAAAATAACGGAACCAGAGCCGTTTTTATATTTAACCCCTATACAGTCCCTGGTATCTGCTTTGCTGAGACCCAACCAAGCCCAAAGGGGAATACGATACCAAATGACGCCTTCAGTAAGCTTTTTCTATGTATCTGAGCTCCTCACACATGCATCTGCATGTCTTGCTTCCCAAAAACAACTGCGCAATAGAGGCGCGAAAATGAGGCTCTGCCTATGATTAGAGAAGGCCCCCAGTGAAAAAGGTGTCCAATACAGTGCCTGCCGGTTATTTTACATAATTCCCAAGAATAAAATAACTCCTCAAAACTATGAAGTATTAAAAATGCTTATATATCAATCGTTTTAGCCCAGAAAAATGTCTACCAGTCTTTAAAGCCCTTGTGAAACCCTTTATTCTTATTTAATAAAAATGGCTTACCGGATCCCATAGGGAAAATGACAGCTTCCAGCATTACCAAGTCTTGTTAGAAATGTGTCATACCTCAAGCAGCAAAAGTCTGCTCACTGTTTCCCCCAACTGAAGTTAATTCCTCTCAACAGTCCTGTGTGGAAACAGCCATCGATTTTAGTAACGGTTGCTAAAATCATTTTCCTCTTACAAACAGAAATCTTCATCTCTTTTCTGTTTCAGAGTAAATAGTACATACCAGCACTATTTTAAAATAACAAACTCTTGATTGAAGAATAAAAACTACATTTAAACACCAAAAAACTCTAAGCCATCTCCGTGGAGATGTTGCCTGTACAACGGCAAAGAGAATGACTGGGGAAGGCGGAGCCTAGGAGGGATCATGTGACCAGCTTTGCTGGGCTCTTTGCCATTTCCTGTTGGGGAAGAGAATATCCCACAAGTAAGGATGACGCCGTGGACCGGACACACCTATGTTGGAGAAAGGGGCTGAACGTCCCGTGGAGCAAAAGCTTATTCGCAATGGTTGCTGTCAATCTTTTACATTCAGAGGGACTATATGGCGGGCGGAGGAAGCGCGGCATGAAAATAAAGAAAAAAAGTTAATTTTTAATCTTCATTTATATAATTTTTAAAAACCATGAATTAAAGTCCCCCTATTTTCAATTGTTTGACAATATTGTATTAACGACTATAGGTGAGTTTACATTCACTTTAAGGGGTTAAAAATACTAGAGATAAAACAAATTCCTATACATTTCAGTAACGCAGAAGCTTTACTCAAAAGCTATGGCAAAAATGTATTTTGCAATATTTTATAAACAGCTGAAATGCAGACACAAGCTCCCCCACTGCCTGGGATCAGTGTCGTAACACTACAGATTTATAATGAGGTTTAGAACTCGCTTAGCCAACAGGTTTTTTTGGCTGTTATTACCACCAAAATAAAACGGATCTTGAAATGAACGTTTACACGTGTGACATTTTACAGATTTACTAAACAATGAAAAATGATCTAAAGAGCATCAGCACTGGATGAGCAAATGAAAGGGTTACATAACAGATAAATCGTCTCTGAAATATATATTTGCATGAACAGAATTTGCCTATCATTTATCTATATAAAAACAGGGGTTGAAATTATCCGTCTTGTATCCAAAAACTCAGTTGTACACTATATGAAATATTTCAAGTTTTATCACAACTCCTACAAGAACCCAAATACAAAAAATAAAGATTTTTTTCCCCCAATTTGTATAAACATAAACAGAGTTTGGGATTACTCCAACCTACTCTTCAGCTGCCTTTCCAGCCACCACTTCTCACCCCTCTAAATCTATCATGATTTTTTTGCTGGATTCATCCACTTAGGAAGCCAATCTGCACCTATTCCTCTACCACAGTCCGTACACTGGCTCTCCCATATGCTTTATAATTCTAAATGCTGACCCAAACTTACAAAGCCATCTACAATCTTACACCCAACTAGACTCATTTATCTCCAAATACTCCCTGAACCACCCTGTGCTCAACCTCCTAGCCAAGTGTATCCACTCCCATCATTCCTGCGTCCCCCTCCTAGGGCCTGAGTTTCAGAAGCGTGCCAGCATGTTGAGCAATTTTATATTGCATTACGCGTCTCTCCACAGCCAGAACTCACATAGCTTGATAGACAATTCTCAAGCTAAAATTTACCTTTCTAAAAATGATTTGAGGGACCTCACAGTACTGACAAGACGGCTTAGATAATCCCGCCAGAGCTTTAAATCATTCGGTCCTCCTATATGGAATTCTCTACCCTGCTCTATCAAGCTGTAGCCCACCTTGCAGGGCTCTAAAGGGGGATAAAACCCAACATTTGGCAATTTTTAATCTACTTTCCAGTTTACTTCTATTATCAAATTTGGGTTGGTTGGTTGGTTGTTTGTGCCATGTAGAGCTCCAGACCAGTGCACACTACCTATCTAGGTATTTCTTCAACAAAGAATAAAATGAAAACAAAAGAAAATTTGATAATAGAAGTAAATTGGAATTTTGTTATAACTATGCTGAATATTTTTTGGGTTTCATGTTCCTTCACCTACTCTATTAAAATCCACCTATTTAGACAGGTTCTCCACTGCTCCTGTGAACGTTAATCTTCAGTCTTGCACAGTCCATGTGACAATCAACCCCATCTCTTATATCTGGTTTGGTATATTTTACCCATTTGTTTTTTCAGTTGTCTTTGTTTCCTTGCTCTTTTAACGAAGAATCAATTGCATTCTGTCCCTCTACTCGTGCACTACACAGCCTGGCAGCAATTTACAAATAATCATTCATTTTACTACATTTTGCAAATCCTTGATGCAGTGAATATTGCCTAATTTATAAAGTTGTTTTTTTGTTTGTTTAAATGACCACTCAATGCAGTAGAATTGCATAACTAACAAGTGCATAATAAAAAACACAACGATTTAACACTTACTCTGAATTTCAAATAAGAATTTTTTTTTTCTGACAAATTTATTTTTTCTCCCATTTTCCAGCCCCCTGTATCATGTGACAGACACCAGCCAATCGCAGACTAGTATATGTATAGCCTGTGCACATGCTCAGTAGGATCTTGATCCCCAGAAAGTGTTAATATTAAAAAAAAAAAAAAAAAAAAAAAAAAAGGACTGTGCAAAATTTGATAATGTCAGACAGAGCAGGAGTGAGCTGCACTTAGTCTTATGGCGCGGTCGGCCGGGCTGTGACTATACAGCTGGCTCGATGCGCTGAGTAAATATAACAGACCCGCTCAGCAGAGTACAAAGAGCGGGTCTGTAAAACCGCGTTTTTTTAAAAAAAATTAATAGGGTACATTATGTTTTATAATTTTTGGCTAATATAATGTTATATAATTCTGCACTATGTGCAGAATTATATAACATTATTTTTAAGGTTTACTGTCCCTTTAAGCTTTGCAGCACAGTTCTTAAATGGACATAAATTACAAGTTTTTTTTCTGCAGTTTTGCAATACATTATCGTACTATGTGAAGTTGAGTTCTATGAATGTATTTACACCTTGCTTGCTGCAATTGTTATTACAAAAGCCAAACTTGCCTCCACCAACACTTGCCTTATTCGGAGGAGCCTATTCTGACTGGAGTAGACGACAAAGCTTGCTGCTGTCATTTTGTCATGTGGAAATAGTACTTTGTTTCACTACCATGACTGGAATTGACCTCACATTTTCAGGACTTGTAATGTACCAATTTGTGTTAAGTGGATATTAAAGTGATTGTAACGTTAAAGGATTTAAAGCCCAGTACTTAAAATACTCGTAAAAACATGGGCACTACTTTAAGCCAGTAAACTTTATAATTACGCTTCTTTTTAAAAAGACTTGCCTCTTTGTTGCGGTAAACTTACCGCCAATCCTCCGCCCGCATCTACTTCAGTATTTAGCATATCCAGGACGATCCGGCTTCCTCCAATCGTTGTGTGCCTCACAAGCTGGACACCAAAGGGGCACCCAACGATTGGAGGAACATAAAAGTATTTTTTTTTTTTTAAACGAAGCATAATTGTAAAGTTTAATGACTTAAATTAGTGCCCATGTTTTTAAGAGTATTTTTAAAGTACTGGGCTTTAAATCATTCAACTTTACAATCACTTTAAAGTGAAATTTGGGATGTACTAAAACAAGCATTTTTTTTTAAATTTATTTGGAAAAAAAATGCTTAAAGAGAAATCACCACATGTTCTTTAACCCTGCTGAGGGCGAAACCGCGCTATTAAAACACCCATAGAAAGACCAGTGATGTAGATTAAGGGGTTAACAACATCTTGCACAGCTCCCCTAGCATACGTGCATCCAAGTGACTGTCATAGGCGACTTAGCGAATAATTGGAGTGCTTTGAAAAACAAAATCTTCTCTACACACACTAAGGCAGAGATTGCGAACCTCGGCACTCTAGATGTTTCAGAACTACATTACCCCATGATGCTCGACTGGAAATGTAGTTCTGAAACATCCAGAGTGCCAAGGTTCGCCATCACTGCAAGGGAACAGTATGCATAAAAAAAAAAAACGTTTTCAATTATTTAGCACATTCTTGCATGTAGCTAGCGCCTCAATTGTCTAACTCCCTCCTATGTTTAATATACAATTTGACAAACCCTGCACAAGAAGTAATAGAAACAGTATCTCACAAGTGAGTACAACCCTCACATTTTTGTAAATATTGTATTATATCTTCATGTGACAACACTGAAGAAATGACACTTTGCTACAATGTAAAGAAGTGATTGTACAGCCTGTATAACCGTGTACATTTTCTATCCCCTCAAAATAACTCAACACACAGCCATTAATATCTAAACCGTTGGCAACAAAAGCGAGTACAGCCCTAAGTGGGAATATCCAAATTGGGCCCAATTAGCATTTTTCCCTCCCCGTTGTCATGTGACTCGTTAGTGTTACAAAGTCTCGGGTGTGAATGGGGAGCAGGTGTGTTAAATTTGGTGTCTCTCACACTCTCTCATACTAGTCACTGGAAGTTCAACATGGCACCTTATGGCAAAGAACTCTGAAGATCTGAAAAAAAGAATTGTTGCTCTACATAAAAGGTGGCCTAGGCTATAAGAAGATTGCCAAGACCCTGAAACTGAGCTGCAGCACGTTGGGCAAGACCATACAGTGGTTTCACAGTACAGGTTCCACTCATAACAGGCCTCATCATGGTTTATCAAAGAAGCTGAGTGCACGTGCTCATCGTCATATCCAGAGGTTGTCTTTAGGATGAAGGGGTAGGGGTCAGCCTGTCAGTGCTCAGACCATACACCAATGCATGGCTGTCGTCCCAGTAGGAAGCCTCTTCTAAAGATGATGCACAAGAAAGCCTGCAAACAGTTTGCTGAAGACAAGCAGACTAAGGACATGGATTACTGGAACCATGTCCTGTGGTCTGAAGAGAGACCTAGATAAACTTATTCGGTTCAGATGGTGTCAAACGTGTGTGGCGGCAACCAGGTGAGGAGTACATAGACAAGTGTGTCTTGCCTACAGTCAAACATGGTGGTGGGAGTGTCATGGTCTGGGCCTGCAGGAGTGCTGCCTGCACTGGGGAGCTACAGTTCATTGAGGGAACCATGAATGCCAACATGTAGTGTGAGTGACAAAATAAAGCAGAGCATGATCCCCCTCCCTTCAGAGACTGGGCCACAGGGAAGTATTTCAACATGATAAACGACCACAAATACACCTTCAAGATGACCACTGCCTTTCTAAAGAAGCTGAGGGTAAAGGTTATTGGACTGGTCAAGCATGTCTCCAGACCTAAACCCTATTCAGCATCTGTGGGGCATCCTCAAACGGGAGGTGGGAGAGCGCAAGGTCTCTAACATCCACCAGCAAAGTGATGTTGTCATGGAGGAGTGGAAGAGGACTCCAGTGACAACATGTGAAGCTCTGGTGAACTCCATGCCCAAGAGGGTTAAGGCAGTGCTGGAAAATAATGGTAGCCACACAAAATATTGACACTCTGGGCCCAATTTGGACATTTCCACTTAGGGGTGTACTCATTTTTTTGCCAACGGTTTAGACATTAATGGCTGTGTTGAGATATTTTGAGGGGACATCAAATTTACACTGTTATACAGGCTGTACACTCACTATTTTACATTGTAGCAAAGTGTCATTTCTTCAGTGCTGTCGCATGAAAAGATATAATAAAATATTTACAAAACTGTGAGGAGTGCAACTCACTTTTGTGAGATACGGTATATAACCTTGCACCTTACCTGGGATTAAATACAGTTATAAACAAGCAATAGTGCAATAATAAAATGCTCTAGCACATTAGAATATTTTCTTTTTGCATTTTTAGGTCCCTTAAAAGCATGAAAAACATCCAGTGGTTACCCCCAGGAAATTATTGGGTGCACCACCTGGCTGATTTTACTGAGCACCCGGTCAAATTGTTAGCCAAAATTACCTAATAAAAAAATTCAATGTTTATTGCAAAAATTATAATTAAATAAATGCTTGGTAAATTATGCAATTCATTTGTGCTTTGGATAGCTACTTCATTATGCCACCAGCTGGCAAAATTTTCTGTGGAGAACACTGAAATCTATTTAAAGAGACAGTCTACACCAGAATTGTTATTATTTAAAAAGATAGATAATCAGTTTATTACCCATTCCCTAGTTTTGCATAACCAAGTTATATTAATATACTGTTTACCTCTGATTAAATCTTCTGACAGCCCCCTGATCACATGACATTTTATTTATTATCTGCTGACGTGCATTTTAGCCAATTAGTGCAGTGTCTGCCACAAGCTACAGGCGTGATCACAATGTTATCTATAAGGCTCACATGAACTAGCACCCCCTGTTGTGAAAAGCAACAAAAAAAGCATGTGATACGAGACAGCCTTCAAGGACTTAAAAATCATATGAGCCTTCCTAGGTTTAGCTTCAACTAAGAATACCAAGAAAACAAAGCCCATTCGATGATAAGTCAATTGGAATGTTTAAAATGATATGCCCTATCTGAATCATGAAAGTTTTTTTTTTTTACTAGACTGTCTTTAAAGGTAACACAAAACCTATTTTTTATTTCATGATTCAGATACAGCGTGTGATTTTAATAAACTTTCCCATTTACTTCTTTTATGTCATTTGTTATGGTATCCTTTGTTGAAAAGGATACCTAGGTAGGCTCAGGAGCTGTTGATTAGTGGCTGCATCTATATCCCTCATTTTATTGGCTCACTCAATGCTTTCAGTTAGCTTCCAGTAGTGCATCGCTGCTCCTTCAACAGAGGATACCAAAAGAACAAAGCAAATTAGATAATAGAATTTAAAATTAAAAAAAGGAGTATTCTCTATTTAAATCATGGGTTTCGTGTCCCTTTAAGGGCATTCATATATTATATGAAGTATTTTTTTTATTGCCTGGTGCTACACATTTCCCAAAACAATTTTGAAGATTTGTTCCTGTCTCACAAGAAAAGAGAATATACACACACACACCTCTGATGAAGAGTGGGTGCGCCTACGCGAAACATGTTGTGTGTGTGTGTGTGTGTATGTGTGTATGTGTGTGTGTGTGTATGTGTGTGTGTGTGTGTATGTGTGTATGTGTGTATGTGTGTATGTGTGTATGTGTGTATGTGTGTATGTGTGTATGTGTGTATGTGTGTATGTGTGTATGTGTGTATGTGTGTATGTGTGTATGTGTGTATGTGTATGTGTATATGTGTATGTGTATGTGTATATGTGTATGTGTGTATGTGTGTATGTGTGTATGTGTATGTGTATATGTGTATGTGTATGTGTATGTGTATGTGTATGTGTATGTGTATGTGTATGTGTATGTGTATGTGTATGTGTATGTGTATGTGTATGTGTATGTGTATGTGTATGTGTATGTGTATGTGTATGTGTATGTGTATGTGTATGTGTATGTGTATGTGTATGTGTATGTGTATGTGTATGTGTATGTGTATGTGTATGTGTATGTGTATATATATATATATATATATATATATATATTACACATACACTAGGAAAGGGAGGGCACTCTCAGGATTTATATACATCAAAGTTAGTTTATTGTTTATAACAACAACGTTAGAAAGTCATAAGGATAGGTCGACGTTTCGGCTTACATAGAAGCCTTCATCAAGACAGATGAACAACTGTTAAACGAAGAAGAAAAAATAACAGGATTTAAAAACACAAAACACAGCATCAATACGTAATCCCACCACCAAATTGTTTGCAGGCAGAAAAATAAACCCACAAATAATGAAAATAAACATAGAAAAAATACAAATAAAAATAAGGCAAACCCATACACATAGTGCTAGGAGATACAACAATACAGTCCCTCCAATACTCTCAATCTGCTCTGGATATACACTGGTGGGGTATACATTATAATCTTAGCAAGCAAACAAAGCAAAGCGTATGTAACCCAATTGTAGGTGAAACACCATACGGCTGCACAGTTTGTGTGTTATGCAAAGTCCGGTATACGCTGGCCTGCCATATACATAAAAGACCCTTCAAAAGAGACTAGCAAGTCCCCATACCTCATTAGAAACCGCCTCAGACCATATACAGTTGTTCTAATGTTTCAAAGCAGATAGGTGCACCATACATAGTTAAAAAAAAACAACAACACATTTTTATACGCTGATGCATACACCCCTAAAAGTGGTAATCCAACCAGGCCCCACCCCTTAAGGAGACAAATCCCCATTATAAGTCAGTTAAAACAAGTGCCCTGCTACCCGATCCATCAAGCTGAACCGAGTTCTAGAGAGCCTTAGCCTGATAGTATCACACTATACGTACTTAGACGCAAGGAACAGACCATAGCACACACAATGATTGTATCCACAAGTATCAAAGGCTAACATTATAGTAACCTGCCTATACAACATTTAGACCAGGGTTATACCTTTAGCAACAAAACGGCACTATATCTCTATTCCTGATGCTCATTTATCTCGCATCTGACAACCTGACAATGCGTGCAGTAGTCACGCTAGACCCTATCTTCAAAGAAAACCACAACCATGTATACAAGCATGTGCACATCTTAGTATTGCACTCATAACACTTTCAAAAGACTCAACTAGGTCTACAGTCATGTGCACACCTTAGTATTGCACTAGTACCCCCTAAGTATATACGCATGTACCTTACCAGCATCTGACAGTAGTTACAAACCTTGCAAATCCACACTGTCGTTAATGCGTGCCCCACATGGTATAAGCTCAATAGATAGTCTAACTTTCAGGTCACAAATATAGATTAAACTCGGGCAATATGTAAGCAGACCACACTATAGCAAGATTATTATCCCATGACAGCTGCATGTCTTATGCGTTACACACCCACCGTTAACATGTGGCGCCCACAGCCCTAGCAAAAACATAAACAACCCCCATGTTTTGGGCTGTTTATGTTTTTGCTAGGGTTGTGGGCGCCACATGTGGTTAACGGTGGGTGTGTAACGCATAAGACATGCAGCTGTCATGGGATAATAATCTTGCTATAGTGCGGTCTGCTTACATATTGCCCGAGTTTAATCTATATTTGTGACTTATCCTTATGACTTTCTAACGTTGTTCTAAACAATAAACTAACTTTGATGTATATAAATCCTGAGAGTGCCCTCCCTTTCCTAGCTCTTATCTACAGTCCATTGAGGATTGCACCCAGGTGCTTCATTATTAGTTGAAGCTGGAGTGCTGAAACACGTGCTAATTATATATACATATACACACACATATATACATACATATATACATACATATATATATATACACATACACACGTAAATATATATATATATGCGCGTGTATATATATATATATATATATATTATATATATATATATATATATATATATATATATATATATATATATATACATATATATATATACATATATACATACACACACATACATACACACAAACACACACATATATATATATATATTTACGTGTGTGTGTGTATGTATATGTGTATACATACATACATACAGTATATGGAGTTGTATGTGTGTATATATTATATAATAGCTGGGAGCTAGCTGCACATATATGTATCTTGTCATTGGCTCACTAGATGCATTCATCCAGCTCCCCCAGAGGCAGAACTTTTCTTCACTTTCTGCAATGAGTTTTTTTTTTAATGAAAAATTTTCTGCAGGTCATTTTTAAATTTTTCAATTTTAAATTAGACAGTTACACTAAGGCACCAGTTCAATTGCAATGCGTTTATAATATAGTGCAGTAGTTGAAAATTTCATTGCAAATTAGCTGCATTCAAAAAAAAGAAAAATTTAAACTGTCTCTTGAATAAATAGGTTTCCTTTTCTCTTGGTCTAACAGAAATATAGTAATAAAAAAGATGCAATGCTCATACTAACGTCTTACATTCAGAATAAACAGCTTTGCAGACTAGGAAAGGCTAGGGTGCAGGTTTGATTTTTTTTTCCTCTGAGAGCAAGTCAACAAACAATGCGCTTCTGCTTTGCAGCGCTACTGCATATTTGACTGCTCACTTCAAACAGCACTTTGCTAAGGAAAACTTAGACAGTGCAGCCAGACCACAGCTCTGATTGAAGAGAACTGTCTAATGTGGAGCAGCACTACAAAGTTCAAGCGCTAACAGTGTCTGCATGTGTCCTGTTCTTTCTGCAGACATGCTGCATTTTCTGCGATGACATCTCAGATCACTGTATGTTCTGCCTTGGAGCTCCTAGTAGTCCAGTAGTGCATAAATGCTCCTTCAACAATGGATACTAAGAGAATGATAATACAAGTAAATTGGAAAATTGCTTAAAATTGTAAGCTCTATCTGAATCATGAAAGAAAAAAATGTGAGGTGTCATGTGTCATTAAGTAGTTTAAATATACATGCACATGAGTACCAACTCCTTACACATACTGATGCTTCCTTCTGAAGATTAATCCTTCTTAGCTATAAAATCTAATAATAGTCTAATTTGCAAACATTGAATATGCACTGGGTGTTATTTCCTAACCATTGTTTCACACAGCAGTGGTCAATTTGAGCTGAAAGACTTCATGCAACTATGGATGTTCATTAGATTGAAGGGCCATAGGTGAGCTCTGTATTACAGCACAAATAGTGTTATGTAGTTTACTGTACATGACACTGAGTATCACTTCCTCTTGCAGCTATTGTTCAAGCACAGTTACTACAAAAATATAAAAAGGATGTGTCATATACCATGAAAAACCACGATCAACCCACTAACTTTGGAACAGTGATATCGACTGGTCTTACTACTATAAGGATTGTTAAAGGAAGTAGCCAACGAATTAAATTACAAAAAACAAAACCCAATTTCATCCCAAACATGAACAGAAGTAAATATTATTTTCCTTATAGTATCTGTTATTTCCCTATGGAGGTCTGTAACTAACCTACTTAATCAACTGCTGGAGCTCGCAGCTTAGACAACAGGAAATGCACACGTCCTGCGATCAAATAGCCTTAGAGGTGAAGAGGAAATATTGTTGACAAGAAACAAAACCAGGAAAATTAAAAACAGGACAGACCTTTAGTCTGTAGATAACTTTACTTGTGTTATACATATATCATACACTAACAGGTCTAGCAGTGTCTCATTTACTGAGACCTGTATATAGACTGTAAGGTTGCATCATTAAAAGCCTTTTTTTAAATTATGTATAACAAATACCATTGTAGCCTTGCAAAATAGAGAATAAACAGTAGATAAATTCAGCCACAAAACCATTAGACTGCCAAGTGATGATTAATTTGTTCATATATAAGTATGAATATAGTTTCATGTGTGAGCATTATAAATATTCAACAGGTTAGTTTATCATCAGTAACTTCTGAACCTAGGTGAAGGGGAAAAAGTCCTAATAAAAAAAAAAACCTGCACCTTTCCCTAAGCATAAATATGGGTGCATGCCACAAATTAAAGGGATACTAAACCCAATATCCCTTTAAGTAAAACTGTATCAGCCAAAAATAAGCAATTACTGGGCACAGGAAACCAATTTGTAGTCACCATGGCAAACTTGCATTTTCAAACCCTGTATATATACACAGGGATACAGAAGTAGACCTTTATTTAATTATAATAAGCTTATCATTTTACATACAGAAATATTGAAATGCTGTGTGCAACTTTATTATAAACCTATATACATTCACATTCATATGCAGCAAACTGTCAGGCAGGTACAATATTCACAGTACAAACAGCAACACAAAGGCAGGAAATATTTACATTAAACTTGTGGTTCTTACACATTTTTGTTTAAGAGCTAAAAAAATCACTGATGTGTTTAGGGAATTTTTTTAATGTTTCTGCAACAGCGTTAAACAGTTAAAAATTCTCTTGAAAGGAGCAAATGCCAGACTGGGAGCTAGCAGCCAAATGTGCATAGCCACCAGTCACTAGATCCAAGTGGAGTATTAACGGTTCTGATCCTTCCTATGTATGCTTTTCAAAAAAGAATACTGAGCAAACTAAGTAAATTTGATAACAGAGATAAAATACTGGTAAAAAAAATAATTAAATATTCTGGGCCATGAAACAACAACTTTCCCCATATACTTCCATCTATTTTGCTTTGTTCCCTTGGTATCCTTTATTGAAGGTGCAGCAATGCACTACTGTGAGCTAGCTGAACACATCAGCAAGCCAATAAAAGAGGCGTATGTGTGCAACCACCAATAAGCAGCTAGTTTGCTGCTCCTCAGCCTACCTAGGTATGCTTTTCAAGAAAGGATACCAAGAGAACAAAGCAAATTCAATAATAGAAATAAATTGGAAAGTTGTTTAAAATGTATATGCTCGATTTGAATCACAATTTTTTTTTGTATGTCCCTTTAAAAGAATAATTTTGACTTAAAAGCAAGCACTAGGCCAGGGGCTCACATAATGTAAAACATATGGATGTATAGGGATTACTCCCCTTTTCTTACACGAGGCATTAGTGAATTACAGACTCTCAGTATCATTAGATGTCAGAGTCTAATAGACTAAACACTGGGCGAGGAGCTGACATTACACAGGGCACGTTGTATTCACCTCACAGCCCCGTACACATATAAAGCTCAGTAGCACAGTATACACAGGCCGCACTCCAGCAAGGCCAATGATTATGGCAATAATACGTCACCTGGCTCCCGGGAGCCCATACACACAGTACCGGCAACCACGATAGCACTCACCGGTACATAGCGCCGTCACCACCGCACACAGCACCACAGAACACCGAACCGCAGCCATCCTCACAGGGCCACAGCTATCCAGCCACTGCAAAGCCACGCCCCGCACGCCGATACGCCATCACATTAAACACGGGACCGCCCTAGGTCACGTCACGACATGGGATTGGACGAACCCACTGTCAGTCACACCTGCGGCGCATCGCACCTATTTTTGTAACCCATTGCCCGTCAAACATGGCTCGCAGCCAAGGGGTTAACCAATTTATATTACCGTCTTATAATGATCCGACCAATCCCAGTGACTAAACAAAATAACTAGCACTACTCGACAGCCAATGAAAGAACATAAAGGCTCAATAGGCGGTGATATGGTTTTGTTTAGCTTATGAATGCGACTGGCTCGTTGGTCTAGGGGTATGATTCTCGCTTAGGGTGCGAGAGGTCCCGGGTTCAAATCCCGGACGAGCCCTTTGTTTATTTCTTAATTCAACAAATGGAAACAGGTCGGTTTTTGTTTCCCTTTAGCATTTGTGCGTTGTATTTATAGACCGAGGCAAGAACATGATCATTAATCAGACCGGTTCTCTGCATCGAGGCTGTGCAGCACTTTATAAACAGCGGTCATTATAAAGACTGTACTATAAACCAGCACGTTGCATAGACCTGATGTATTCACCATGTAGGTTTTTAACTAACAACTTTACTGCGATAACCAACACACATAACAGTACAGCCACATACATGATGCATATTTAGCCACAGTAAAATGCAGCTAGCAGCGTTTAAAACCTTATTTCCCAGCCTAATAATAATAACGCAAATCATTTAACAGCTAATCCTAAGTGAAGATGTAAAGGATTTATCCAATCAAAACTACTTTATAGTTTGATTGATGCTTTCAAGCCATATGGTTAGAATGACGTTTGGTAATCACTGTACTCGGCTGGCTCGTTGGTCTAGGGGTATGATTCTCGCTTAGGGTGCGAGAGGTCCCGGGTTCAAATCCCGGACGAGCCCTTTGTATCTTTGTGATTCTTTTAATAATGTTTGTTGCTAGGGATGCCTAATTAGAACAATTAAAGCGACAGTCAACATTAAAATTGTTTTTGTTTAAAAAGATAGATAATGCCTTAACTATCCACCCCAGCTCTGCACAACCAACACTGTTTTATTAATATACTTTATAACATTGAAAACTCTAAATGCCTGCCTGTTTCTAAACCATTAACGACAGCCTCTTATCACATGCTTTTTTTATTAGTTTTTCACAACAGGAGAGTGCTAGTTCACATGAGCCATATAGATAACATTGTGATCAGGCCTGTGGCTTGAGGCAGACACAATTTGGCTAAAATGCAAGTCAATAGATAATAACTAAAGTCATGTGATCAGGGGACTGTCAGAAGATGCTTAGATACAAGTTAATCACGGAGGTAAAAAGTGTATTAATATAACTTGGTTATGCAAAACTGGGGAATAGGTAAGAAAGGGATTATGTATCTTTTAAAGCAATAAAACTGCCCCTTTAAATAATTATATATACAGTATTGTGGATTTGCAGCGAGGGCACTGTAACAAGCTGATTAAATTATTACCTTTCACCTAGATTACAAGTTGTGCGTTCGTGTATTGGGTGGTTTTTATTTTTTAGATTAGGGTTTGAGCGGCAAAAGAGCTACTGTAACTGCCCTTTTAAGGGCAATGCCCATCCAAATGCCCTTTTCAGGGCAATGGGGAGCTTAGGTTTTTTAGCTAGTATTTTATTTGGGGGGTTTGTTGTGTGGGTGGTGGGTTTTACTGTTAGGGGGGTTGTTTGTATTTTTTTTTACAGGTAAAAGAGCTGATTACTTTGGGGCAATGCCCAACAAAAGGCCCTTTTAAGGGATATTGGTAGTTTAGTTTAGGCTAGGTTTTTTTTATTAGATTAGATGTAATTAGTTTAAATTTCTGTAATTTGTTTATTATTTTCTGTAATTTAGTGTTTGTTTTTGTACTTTAGCTAATTTAATTTAATGTAGGTAATTGTATTTAATTTAGTTAATTTATTTAATTATAGTGTAGTGTTAGGTGTTAGTGTAACTTAGGTTAGGTTTTATTTTACAGGTAAATTTGTCTTTATTTTAGCTAGGTAGTTATTAAATAGTTAATAACTATTTAATAACTATTGTACCTTGTTAAAATAAATACAAACTTGCCTGTAAAATATAAATAAACCCTAAGGTAGCTACAATGTAACTATTAGTTATATTGTAGCTATCTTAGGGTTTATTTTACAGGTAAGTATTTAGTTTTAAATAGGAATAATTTAGTTAATGATAGTAATATTTATTTAGATTTATTTAAATTATATTTAAGTTAGGGGGTGTTAGGTTTAGGGTTAGACTTAGGTTTAGGGGTTAATAACTTTAATATAGTGGCGGCGACGTTGGGGGCGGCAGATTAGGGGTTAATAAATGTAGGTAGGTGGCAGCGATGTTAGGGCTGGCAGATTAGGGGTTAATATTATTTAACTAATGTTTGCGAGGCGGGAGTGCGGCGGTTCAGGGGTTAATATGTTTATTATAGTGGCGGCGACGTTGAGGGTGGCAGATTAGGGGTTAATAAGTGTAGGTAGGTGGCGGCGACATTGGGGCGGCAGATTAGGGGTTAATAAATATAATGTAGGTGTCGGCGATGTTGGGGGCAGCAGATTAGGGGTTCATAAGTATAACGTAGGTGGCGGCGGTGTCCGGAGCGGCAGATTAGGGGTTAATAATATAATATAGGTGTCAGCGATGTCGGGGGCGGCAGATTAGGGGTTAATAAGTGTAAGATTAGGGGTGTTTAGACTCGGGGTTCATGTTAGGGTGTTAGGTGTAGACATAAATTTTATTTCCCCATAGGAATCAATGGGGCTGCGTTAGTGAGTTTTACGCTGATTTTTGCAGGTGTTAGACTTTTTTTCAGCCGGCTCTCCCTGTTGATTCCTAAGGGGAAATCGTGCACGAGCACATTACACTAGCTCACCGCTGACATAAGCAGCGCTGGTATTGGAGTGTGGTAATGAGTAAAATTTTGCTCAACGCTCACTTCTTGTCTTTTAACGACGGGTTTCTGAAAACTCGTAATACCAGCGCTGTAGGTAAGTGAGCGGTGAGGGAAAACTGCTCGTTAGAACCGCACAGCCTCTAACGCAAAACTCGTAATCTAGGTGTATGTATTTAGTTTTAAATAGGAATTATTTAGTTAATAATTGTAACTTTAAGTTCGCTCTATTTTAATTATGTTAAAGTTTGGGGGTGTTAGGTTCAGGGTTAGGTTTAGGGTTACGGGTAGGGTTAGGGTTATGTTAGAGTTAGGGTTAGGTTTAGGGGTTAATATAGCTTAATTTAGGTTGTTGTGATGTGGGGGGCTGGCGGTTTAGGGGTTAATAGGTTTATTTAGTGGTAGTGATGTGGGAGGCCAGAGGTTTAGGGGTTAATAACTTTATTTAGTGGCCGCAATGTCTTGGAGTGGCGGAATAGGGGTGAATAGATTTATTATAGTGTGGACGATATTGGGGTGCAGGGGAATAGGGGTTAATAACTTTAGTATAGTGGCAGCAATATTGGGAGAGGCAGATTAGGGGTTAATAGCTATATTTAGGTGGCGGCGATATCGGGAGCGGCAGATTAAGGGTTAATAACATTATGTAGGTGCCGGCGATGTAGGTGTTTAGATGTGGGGTTTATGTTAGGGTGTTAGGTTTAAACGTTATTTTTCCCCCCCATAGACATCAATGGAGCTGCATTACGGAGCTTTTCTTTCTGCGATCGCATGTATTAGGCTTTTTTCTGACCCGCTCTCCCCATTGATGTCCATGGGGAAAGCATGCACAAGCACGTCAAAACAGCACTTGGATTGTGTGCGGTATGGAGCTCAATGCAGCCATATTGCACGCACAAGCCGGCTGTTTGGAAAACTTGTAATGGCTGCGCTATAGAGGGTTAAATAACGCAACTTTTGTTGCGTCCGTTAATTTCCCTATAGCACGCATAACTCGTAATCTAGGTGAATGTTAATTACAGGATAGGTTATAAGTTTGGTCTTGCAAATATATATTTATCATCTTTTACATAGTTATAGATTTTTTTATAACACTTTAGCAAGTAATTAGTTACAAAAGCGCTTTAGTTACAGTTTTAAAGGGATACGCGCCTCTTCACCACCTAAGCAGAACTCAGACTAATGATTAGTGGTTTCTGATTGGCTTACTGACTGTGTCCAGCTCTGAAGCAGGAGGATACGTGCATATACGGCTCATTATTGGCTTACTGACTGTGTCCAGCTCTGAAGCAGAAGGATACGTGCATATACGGCTCATTATTGGCTTACTGACTTTGTCCAGCTCATGAGCAGGAGGATACGTGCATATACGGCTCATTATTGGCTTACTGACTGTGTCCAGCTCATGAGCAGGAGGATACGTGCATATACGGCTCATTATTGGCTTACTGACTGTGTCCAGCTCTAGAGCAGGAGGATACGTGCATATAGGGCTCATTATTGGCTTACTGACTGTGTCCAGCTCTAGAG
The DNA here is from genome assembly GCF_027579735.1 of Bombina bombina. Taxonomy (NCBI): domain Eukaryota; kingdom Metazoa; phylum Chordata; class Amphibia; order Anura; family Bombinatoridae; genus Bombina; species Bombina bombina. The sequence continues at coordinate 68,345,817 of NC_069501.1, forward strand.
CAGGAGGATACGTGCATATACGGCTCATTATTGGCTACTGACTGTGTCCAGCTCATGAGCAGGAGGATACGTGCATATACGGCTCATTATTGGCTTACTGACTTTGTCCAGCTCATGAGCAGGAGGATACGTGCATATACGGCTCATTATTGGCTTACTGACTGTGTCCAGCTCATGAGCAGGAGGATACGTGCATATACGGCTCATTATTGGCTTACTGACTGTGTCCAGCTCTAGAGCAGGAGGATACGTGCATATAGGGCTCATTATTGGCTTACTGACTGTGTCCAGCTCTAGAGCAGGAGGATACGTGCATATACGGCTCATTATTGGCTACTGACTGTGTCCAGCTCATGAGCAGGAGGATACGTGCATATACGGCTCATTATTGGCTTACTGACTGTGTCCAGCTCATGAGCAGGAGGATACGTGCATATACGGCTCATTATTGGCTTACTGACTGTGTCCAGCTCATGAGCAGGAGGATATGTGCATATACGGCTCATTATTGGCTTACTGACTGTGTCCAGCTCATGAGCAGGAGGATACGTGCATATAAGGCTCATTATTGGCTTACTGACTGTGTCCAGCTCTAGAGCAGTAGGATACGTGCATATACGGCTCATTATTGGCTTACTGACTGTGTCCAGCTCTGAAGCAGTAGGATACGTGCATATACGGCTCATTATTGGCTTACTGACTGTGTCCAGCTCATGAGCAGTAGGATACGTGCATATACGGCTCATTATTGGCTTACTGACTGTGTCCAGCTCATGAGCAGGAGGATACGTGCATATACGGCTCATTATTGGCTTACTGACTGTGTCCAGCTCATGAGCAGTAGGATACGTGCATATACGGCTCATTATTGGCTTACTGACTGTGTCTAGCTCTGGAGCAGGAGGATACGTGCATATACGGCTCATTATTGGCTTACTGACTGTGTCCAGCTCTGAAGCAGTAGGATACGTGCATATACGGCTCATTATTGGCTTACTGAGTGTGTCCAGCTCATTAGCAGGAGGATACGTGCATATAAGGCTCATTATTGGATTACTGACTGTGTCGAGCTCTGGAGCAGGAGGATACGTGCATATACGGCTCATTATTGGCTTACTGACTGTGTCCAGCTCTAGAGCAGGAGGATACGTGCATATACGGCTCATTATTGGCTTACTGACTGTGTCCAGCTCTAGAGCAGGAGGATACGTGCATATACGGCTCATTATTGGCTTACTGACTGTGTCCAGCTCTGAAGCAGGAGGATACGTGCATATACGGCTCATTATTGGCTTACTGACTGTGTCTAGCTCTGGAGCAGGAGGATACGTGCATATACGGCTCATTATTGGCTTACTGACTGTGTCCAACTCTGAAGCAGGAGGATACGTGCATATACGGCTCATTATTGGCTTACTGACTGTGTCCAGCTCTAGAGCAGGAGGATACGTGCATATACGGCTCATTATTGGCTTACTGACTGTGTCCAGCTCATGAGCAGGAGGATACGTGCATATAAGGCTCATTATTGGCTTACTGACTGTGTCTAGCTCTGGAGCAGGAGAATACGTGCATATACGGCTCATTATTGGCTTACTGACTGTGTCCAGCTCTAGAGCAGGAGGATACGTGCATATACAGCTCATTATTGGCTTACTGACTGTGTCCAGCTCATGAACAGGAGGATACGTGCATATACGGCTCATTATTGGCTTACTGACTGTGTCCAGCTCATGAGCAGGAGGATACGTGCATATACGGCTCATTATTGGCTTACTGACTGTGTCCAGCTCATGAGCAGGAGGATACGTGCATATACGGCTCATTATTGGCTTACTGACTGTGTCTAGCTCTGGAGCAGGAGGATACGTGCATATACGGCTCATTATTGGCTTACTGACTGTGTCCAGCTCTAGAGCAGGAGGATACGTGCATATACGGCTCATTATTGGCTTACTGACTGTGTCCAGCTCATGAGCAGGAGGATACGTGCATATACGGCTCATTATTGGCTTACTGACTGTGTCCAGCTCATGAGCAGGAGGATACGTACATATACGGCTCATTATTGGCTTACTGACTGTGTCCAGCTCTGAAGCAGGAGGACACGTGCATATACTGCTCATTATTGGCTTACTGACTGTGTCCAGCTCTGAAGCAGGAGGATACATGCATATATACGGCTCATTATTGGCTTACTGACTGTGTCCAGCTCTAGAGCAGGAGGATACGTGCATATACGGCTCATTATTGGCTTACTGACTGTGTCTAGCTCTGGAGCAGGAGGATACGTGCATATACAACTCATTATTGGCTTACTGACTGTGTCCAGCTCTGAAGCAGGAGGATACGTGCATATACGGCTCATTATTGGCTTACTGACTGTGTTCAGCTCTAGAGCAGGAGGATACGTGCATATACGGCTCATTATTGGCTTACTGACTGTGTCTAGCTCTGGAGCAGGATGATACGTGCATATACGGCTCATTATTGGCTTACTGACTGTGTCCAGCTCATGAGCAGGAGGATACATGCATATACTGCTCATTATTGGCTTACTGACTGTGTCCAGCTCATGAGCAGGAGGATACGTGCATATACGGCTCATTATTGGCTTACTGATTGTGTCTAGCTCTGGAGCAGGAGGATACGTGCATATACGGCTCATTATTGGCTTACTGACTGTGTCCAGCTCATGTGCAGGAGGATACGTGCATATACGGCTCATTATTGGCTTACTGACTGTGTCCAGCTCATGAGCAGGAGGATACGTGCATATACGGCTCATTATTGGCTTACTGACTGTGTCCAGCTCATGAGCAGGAGGATACGTACATATACGGCTCATTATTGGCTTACTGACTGTGTCCAGCTCTGAAGCAGGAGGATACGTGGATATACGGCTCATTATTGGCTTACTGACTGTGTCCAGCTCTAGAGCAGTAGGATACGTGCATATACGGCTCATTATTGGCTTCCTGACTGTGTCCAGCTCTGAAGCAGGAGGATACATGCATATACGGCTCATTATTGGCTTACTGACTGTGTCCAGCTCTAGAGCAGTAGGATACGTGCATATACGGCTCATTATTGGCTTACTGACTGTGTCCAGCTCATGAGCAGGAGGATACGTGCATATACGGCTCATTATTGGCTTACTGACTGTGTCCAGCTCTGAAGAAGGAGGATACGTGCATATACGGCTCATTATTGGCTTACTGACTGTGTCCAGCTCTGAAGCAGGAGGATACATGCATATACGGCTCATTATTGGCTTACTGACTGTGTCTAGCTCTGGAGCAGGAGGATACGTGCATATACGGCTCATTATTGGCTTACTGACTGTGTCCAGCTCTGAAGCAGTAGGATACGTGCATATACGGCTCATTATTGGCTTACTGACTGTGTCCAGCTCATTAGCAGGAGGATACGTGCATATAAGGCTCATTATTGGCTTACTGACTGTGTCTAGCTCTGGAGCAGGAGGATACGTGCATATACGGCTCATTATTGGCTTACTGACTGTGTCCAGCTCTAGAGCAGGAGGATACGTGCATATACGGCTCATTATTGGCTTCCTGACTGTGTCCAGCTCTGAAGCAGGAGGATACATGCATATACGGCTCATTATTGGCTTACTGACTGTGTCCAGCTCTAGAGCAGTAGGATACGTGCATATACGGCTCATTATTGGCTTACTGACTGTGTCCAGCTCATGAGCAGGAGGATACATGCATATACGGCTCATTATTGGCTTACTGACTGTGTCCAGCTCTGAAGAAGGAGGATACGTGCATATACGGCTCATTATTGGCTTACTGACTGTGTCCAGCTCTGAAGCAGGAGGATACATGCATATACGGCTCATTATTGGCTTACTGACTGTGTCTAGCTCTGGAGCAGGAGGATACGTGCATATACGGCTCATTATTGGCTTACTGACTGTGTCCAGCTCTGAAGCAGTAGGATACGTGCATATACGGCTCATTATTGGCTTACTGACTGTGTCCAGCTCATTAGCAGGAGGATACGTGCATATAAGGCTCATTATTGGCTTACTGACTGTGTCTAGCTCTGGAGCAGGAGGATACGTGCATATACGGCTCATTATTGGCTTACTGACTGTGTCCAGCTCTAGAGCAGGAGGATACGTGCATATACGGCTCATTATTGGCTTACTGACTGTGTCCAGCTCTAGAGCAGGAGGATACATGCATATACGGCTCATTATTGGCTTACTGACTGTGTCCAGCTCTGAAGCAGGAGGATACGTGCATATACGGCTCATTATTGGCTTACTGACTGTGTCTAGCTCTGGAGCAGGAGGATAAGTGCATATACGGCTCATTATTGGCTTACTGACTGTGTCCAGCTCATGAGCAGGAGGATACGTGCATATAAGGCTCATTATTGGCTTACTGACTGTGTCTAGCTCTGGAGCAGGAGGATACGTGCATAATCGGCTCATTATTGGCTTACTGACTGTGTCCAACTCTAGAGCAGGAGGATACGTGCATATACAGCTCATTATTGGCTTACTGACTGTGTCCAGCTCATGAGCAGGAGGATACGTGCATATACGGCTCATTATTGGCTTACTGACTGTGTCCAGCTCATGAGCAGGAGGATACGTGCATATACGGCTCATTATTGGCTTACTGACTGTGTCTAGCTCTGGAGCAGGAGGATACGTGCATATACGGCTCATTATTGGCTTACTGACTGTGTCCAGCTCTAGAGCAGGAGGATACGTGCATATACGGCTCATTATTGGCTTACTGACTGTGTCCAGCTCATGAGCAGGAGGATACGTGCATATACGGCTCATTATTGGCTTACTGACTGTGTCCAGTTCATGAGCAGGAGGATACGTACATATACGGCTCATTATTGGCTTACTGACTGTGTCCAGCTCTGAAGCAGGAGGACACGTGCATATACTGCTCATTATTGGCTTACTGACTGTGTCCAGCTCTGAAGCAGGAGGATACATGCATATACGGCTCATTATTGGCTTACTGACTGTGTCCAGCTCATGAGCAGGAGGATACATGCATATACGGCTCATTATTGGCTTACTGACTGTGTCTAGCTCTGGAGCAGGAGGATACGTGCATATACAACTCATTATTGGCTTACTGACTGTGTCCAGCTCTGAAGCAGGAGGATACGTGCATATACGGCTCATTATTGGCTTACTGACTGTGTTCAGCTCTAGAGCAGGAGGATACGTGCATATACGGCTCATTATTGGCTTACTGACTGTGTCTAGCTCTGGAGCAGGATGATACGTGCATATACGGCTCATTATTGGCTTACTGACTGTGTCCAGCTCATGAGCAGGAGGATACATGCATATATGGCTCATTATTGGCTTACTGACTGTGTCCAGCTCATGAGCAGGAGGATACGTGCATATACGGCTCATTATTGGCTTACTGACTGTGTCCAGCTCATGAGCAGGAGGATACGTGCATATACGGCTCATTATTGGCTTACTGACTGTGCCCAGCTCATGTGCAGGAGGATACGTGCATATACGGCTCATTATTGGCTTACTGACTGTGCCCAGCTCATGTGCAGGAGGATACGTGCATATACGGCTCATTATTGGCTTACTGACTGTGTCCAGCTCTGAAGCAGGAGGATACGTGCATATACGGCTCATTATTGGCTTGCTGACTGTGTCCAGCTCTGAAGCAGGAGGATACGTGCATATACGGCTCATTATTGGCTTACTGACTGTGTCCAGCTCTAGAGCAGGAGGATACATGCATATACGGCTCATTATTGGCTTACTGACTGTGTCCAGCTCGGAAGCAGGAGGATACGTGCATATACGGCTCAATATTGGCTTACTGACTGTGTCCAGCTCTGGAGCAGGAGGATACGTGCATATACGGCTCATTATTGGCTTACTGAGTGTGTCCAGCTCATTAGCAGTAGGATACGTGCATATACGGCTCATTATTGGCTTACTGAGTGTGTCCAGCTCATTAGCAGGAGGATACGTGCATATAAGGCTCATTATTGGCTTACTGACTGTGTCTAGCTCTGGAGCAGGAGGATACGTGCATATACGGCTCATTATTGGCTTACTGACTGTGTCCAGCTCTAGAGCAGGAGGATACGTGCATATACGGCTCATTATTGGCTTACTGACTGTGTCCAGCTCTAGAGCAGGAGGATACGTGCATATACGGCTCATTATTGGCTTACTGACTGTGTCCAGCTCTGAAGCAGGAGGATACATGCATATACGGCTCATTATTGGCTTACTGACTGTGTCCAGCTCATGAGCAGGAGGATACGTGCATATAAGGCTCATTATTGGCTTACTGACTGTGTCTAGCTCTGGAGCAGGAGGATACGTGCATATACGGCTCATTATTGGCTTACTGACTGTGTCCAGCTCTAGAGCAGGAGGATACGTGCATATACAGCTCATTATTGGCTTACTGACTGTGTCCAGCTCATGAACAGGAGGATACGTGCATATACGGCTCATTATTGGCTTACTGACTGTGTCCAGCTCATGAGCAGGAGGATACGTGCATATACGGCTCATTATTGGCTTACTGACTGTGTCCAGCTCATGAGCAGGAGGATACGTGCATATACGGCTCATTATTGGCTTACTGACTGTGTCTAGCTCTGGAGCAGGAGGATACGTGCATATACGGCTCATTATTGGCTTACTGACTGTGTCCAGCTCTAGAGCAGGAGGATACGTGCATATACGGCTCATTATTGGCTTACTGACTGTGTCCAGCTCATGAGCAGGAGGATACGTGCATATACGGCTCATTATTGGCTTACTGACTGTGTCCAATTCATGAGCAGGAGGATACGTACATATACGGCTCATTATTGGCTTACTGACTGTGTCCAGCTCTGAAGCAGGAGGACACGTGCATATACTGCTCATTATTGGCTTACTGACTGTGTCCAGCTCTGAAGCAGGAGGATACATGCATATACGGCTCATTATTGGCTTACTGACTGTGTCCAGCTCTAGAGCAGGAGGATACGTGCATATACGGCTCATTATTGGCTTACTGACTGTGTCTAGCTCTGGAGCAGGAGGATACGTGCATATACAACTCATTATTGGCTTACTGACTGTGTCCAGCTCTGAAGCAGGAGGATACGTGCATATACGGCTCATTATTGGCTTACTGACTGTGTTCAGCTCTAGAGCAGGAGGATACGTGCATATACGGCTCATTATTGGCTTACTGACTGTGTCTAGCTCTGGAGCAGGATGATACGTGCATATACGGCTCATTATTGGCTTACTGACTGTGTCCAGCTCATGAGCAGGAGGATACATGCATATATGGCTCATTATTGGCTTACTGACTGTGTCCAGCTCATGAGCAGGAGGATACGTGCATATACGGCTCATTATTGGCTTACTGACTGTGTCCAGCTCATGAGCAGGAGGATACGTGCATATACGGCTCATTATTGGCTTACTGACTGTGTCCAGCTCATGAGCAGGAGGATACGTGCATATACGGCTCATTATTGGCTTACTGATTGTGTCTAGCTCTGGAGCAGGAGGATACGTGCATATACGGCTCATTATTGGCTTACTGACTGTGTCCAGCTCATGTGCAGGAGGATACGTGCATATACGGCTCATTATTGGCTTACTGACTGTGTCCAGCTCATGAGCAGGAGGATACGTGCATATACGGCTCATTATTGGCTTACTGACTGTGTCCAGCTCATGAGCAGGAGGATACGTACATATACGGCTCATTATTGGCTTACTGACTGTGTCCAGCTCTGAAGCAGGAGGATACGTGGATATACGGCTCATTATTGGCTTACTGACTGTGTCCAGCTCTAGAGCAGTAGGATACGTGCATATACGGCTCATTATTGGCTTACTGACTGTGTCCAGCTCATGAGCAGGAGGATACGTGCATATACGGCTCATTATTGGCTTCCTGACTGTGTCCAGCTCTGAAGCAGGAGGATACATGCATATACGGCTCATTATTGGCTTACTGACTGTGTCCAGCTCTAGAGCAGTAGGATACGTGCATATACGGCTCATTATTGGCTTACTGACTGTGTCCAGCTCATGAGCAGGAGGATACATGCATATACGGCTCATTATTGGCTTACTGACTGTGTCCAGCTCTGAAGAAGGAGGATACGTGCATATACGGCTCATTATTGGCTTACTGACTGTGTCCAGCTCTGAAGCAGGAGGATACATGCATATACGGCTCATTATTGGCTTACTGACTGTGTCCTAGCTCTGGAGCAGGAGGATACGTGCATATACGGCTCATTATTGGCTTACTGACTGTGTCCAGCTCTGAAGCAGTAGGATACGTGCATATACGGCTCATTATTGGCTTACTGACTGTGTCCAGCTCATTAGCAGGAGGATACGTGCATATACGGCTCATTATTGGCTTACTGACTGTGTCTAGCTCTGGAGCAGGAGGATACGTGCATATACGGCTCATTATTGGCTTACTGACTGTGTCCAGCTCTGGAGCAGGAGGATACGTGCATATACGGCTCATTATTGGCTTACTGACTGTGTCCAGCTCTAGAGCAGGAGGATACGTGCATATACGGCTCATTATTGGCTTACTGACTGTGTCTAGCTCTGGAGCAGGAGGATACGTGCATATACGGCTCATTATTGGCTTACTGACTGTGTCCTAGCTCTGGAGCAGGAGGATACGTGCATATGCGGCTCATTATTGGCTTACTGACTGTGTCCAGCTCTAGAGCAGGAGGATACGTGCATATACGGCTCATTATTGGCTTACTGACTGTGTCCAGCTCTGAAGCCGGAGGATACGTGCATATACGGCTCATTATTGGCTTACTGACTGTGTCTAGCTCTGGAGCAGGAGGATACGTGCATATACGGCTCATTATTGGCTTACTGACTGTGTCCAGCTCTGAAGCAGGAGGATACGTGCATATACGGCTCATTATTGGCTTACTGGACTGTGTCCAGCTCATGAGCAGGAGGATACGTGCATATAAGGCTCCATTATTGGCTTACTGACTGTGTCTAGCTCTGGAGCAGGAGGATACGTGCATATACGGCTCATTATTGGCTTACTGACTGTGTCCAGCTCTAGAGCAGGAGGATACGTGCATATACAGCTCATTATTGGCTTACTGACTGTGTCCAGCTCATGAGCAGGAGGATACGTGCATATACGGCTCATTATTGGCTTACTGACTGTGTCCAGCTCATGAGCAGGAGGATACGTGCATATACGGCTCATTATTGGCTTACTGACTGTGTCCAGCTCATGAGCAGGAGGATACGTGCATATAAGGCTCATTATTGGCTTACTGACTGTGTCTAGCTCTGGAGCAGGAGGATACGTGCATATACGGCTCATTATTGGCTTACTGACTGTGTCCAGCTCTAGAGCAGGAGGATACGTGCATATACGGCTCATTATTGGCTTACCTGACTGTGTCCAGCTCATGAGCAGGAGGATACGGTGCATATACGGCTCATTATTGGCTTACTGACTGTGTCCAGCTCATGAGCAGGAGGATACGTACATATACGGCTCATTATTGGCTTACTGACTGTGTCCAGCTCTGAAGCAGGAGGACACGTGCATATACTGTCATTATTGGCTTACTGACTGTGTCCAGCTCTGAAGCAGGAGGACTACATGCATATACGGCTCATTATTGGCTTACTGACTGTGTCCAGCTCTAGAGCAGGAGGATACGTGCATATACGGCTCCTTATTGGCTTACTGACTGTGTCTAGCTCTGGAGCAGGAGGATACGTGCATATACAACTCATTATTGGCTTACTGACTGTGTCCAGCTCTGAAGCAGGAGGATACGTGCATATACGGCTCATTATTGGCTTACTGACTGTGTACAGCTCTAGAGCAGGAGGATACGTGCATATACGGCTCATTATTGGCTTACTGACTGTGTCTAGCTCTGGAGCAGGATGATACGTGCATATACGGCTCATTATTGGCTTACTGACTGTGTCCAGCTCATGAGCAGGAGGATACATGCAACTATGGCTCATTATTGGCTTACTGACTGTGTCCAGCTCTTGAGCAGGAGGATACGTGCATATACGGCTCATTATTGGCTTACTGACTGTGTCCAGCTCATGAGCAGGAGGATACGTGCATATACGGCTCATTATTGGCTTACTGACTGTGTCTAGCTCTGGAGCAGGAGGATACGTGCATATACGGCTCATTATTGGCTTACTGACTGTGTCCAGCTCATGTGCAGGAGGATACGTGCATATACGGCTCATTATTGGCTTACTGACTGTGTCCAGCTCATGAGCAGGAGGATACGTGCATATACGGCTCATTATTGGCTTACTGACTGTGTCCAGCTCATGAGCAGGAGGATACGTACATATACGGCTCATTATTGGCTTACTGACTGTGTCCAGCTCTTGAGCAGGAGGATACGTGGATATACGGCTCATTATTGGCTTACTGACTGTGTCCAGCTCATGAGCAGTAGGATACGTGCATATACGGCTCATTATTGGCTTACTGACTGTGTCCAGCTCATGAGCAGGAGGATACGTGCATATACGGCTCATTATTGGCTTCCTGACTGTGTCCAGCTCTGAAGCAGGAGGATACATGCATATACGGCCTCATTATTGGCTTACTGACTGTGTCCAGCTCTAGAGCAGTAGGATACGTGCATATACGGCTCATTATTGGCCTTACTGACTGTGTCCAGCTCATGAGCAGGAGGATACATGCATATACGGCTCATTATTGGCTTACTGACTGTGTCCAGCCTCTGAAGAAGGAGGATACAGTGCAATATACGGCTCATTATTGGCTTACTGACTGTGTCCAGCTCTGAAGCAGGAGGATACCGTGCATATACGGCTCATTATTGGCTTACTGACTGTGTCCAGCTCTGAAGCAGGAGGATACGTGCATATACGGATCATTATTGGCTTACTGACTGTGGTCCAGCTCTAGAGCAGGAGGATACGTGCATATAAGGCTCATTATTGGCTTACTGACTGTGTCAAGCTCTGAGCAGTAGGATACGTGCATATACGGCTCATTATTGGCTTACTGACTGTGTCCAGCTCTATGAGGCAGGACGATACGTGCATATACGGCTCATTATTGGCTTACTGACTGTGTCCAGCTCTGAAGCAGGAGGATACGTGCATATACGGCTCATTATTGGCTTGCTGACTGTGTCCAGCTCTGAAGCCAGGAGGATACGTGCATATACGGCTCATTATTGGCTTACTGACTGTGTCCAGCTCTAGAGCAGGAGGATACATGCATATACGGCTCATTATTGGCTTACTGACTGTGTCCAGCTCGGAAGCAGGAGGATACGTGCATATACGGCTCAATATTGGCTTACTGACTGTGTCCAGCTCTGGAGCAGGAGGATACGTGCATATACGGCTCATTATTGGCTTACTGACTGTGTCCAGCTCTGAAGCAGTAGGATACGTGCATATACGGCTCATTATTGGCTTACTGAGTGTGTCCAGCTCATTAGCAGGAGGATACGTGCATATAAGGCTCATTATTGGCTTACTGACTGTGTCTAGCTCTGGAGCAGGAGGATACGTGCATATACGGCTCATTATTGGCTTACTGACTGTGTCCAGCTCTAGAGCAGGAGGATACGTGCATATACGGCTCATTATTGGCTTACTGACTGTGTCCAGCTCTAGAGCAGGAGGATACGTGCATATACGGCTCATTATTGGCTTACTGACTGTGTCCAGCTCTGGAGCAGGAGGATACGTGCATATACGGCTCATTATTGGCTTACTGACTGTGTCCTAGCTCTGGAGCAGGAGGATACATGCATATACGGCTCATTATTGGCTTACTGACTGTGTCCAGCTCTGAAGCAGGAGGATACGTGCATATACGGCTCATTATTGGCTTACTGACTGTGTCCAGCTCATGAGCAGGAGGATACGTGCATATAAGGCTCATTATTGGCTTACTGACTGTGTCTAGCTCTGGAGCAGGAGGATACGTGCATATACGGCTCATTATTGGCTTACTGACTGTGTCCAGCTCATAGAGCAGGAGGATACGTGCATATACAGCTCATTATTGGCTTACTGACTGTGTCCAGCTCATGAACAGGAGGATACGTGCATATACGGGCTCATTATTGGCTTACTGACTGTGTCCAGCTCATGAGCAGGAGGGATACGTGCATATACGGCTCATTATTGGCTTACTGACTGTGTCCAGCTCATGAGCAGGAGGATACGTGCATATACGGCTCATTATTGGCTTACTGACTGTGTCCAGCTCTGGAGCAGGAGGATACGTGCATATACGGCTCATTATTGGCTTACTGACTGTGTCCAGCTCTAGAGCAGGAGGATACGTGCATATACGGCTCATTATTGGCTTACTGACTGTGTCCAGCTCATGAGCAGGAGGATACGTGCATATACGGCTCATTATTGGCTTACTGACTGTGTCCAGATCATGAGCAGGAGGATACGTACATATACGGCTCATTATTGGCTTACTGACTGTGTCCAGCTCTGAAGCAGGAGGACACGTGCATATACTGCTCATTATTGGCTTACTGACTGTGTCCAGCTCTGAAGCAGGAGGATACATGCATATACGGCTCATTATTGGCTTACTGACTGTGTCCAGCTCTAGAGCAGGAGGATACGTGCATATACGGCTCATTATTGGCTTACTGACTGTGTCCAGCTCTGGAGCAGGAGGATACGTGCATATACAACTCATTATTGGCTTACTGACTGTGTCCAGCTCTGAAGCAGGAGGATACGTGCATATACGGCTCATTATTGGCTTACTGACTGTGTCTAGCTCTAGAGCAGGAGGATACGTGCATATACGGCTCATTATTGGCTTACTGACTGTGTCCAGCTCTGGAGCAGGAGGATACGTGCATATACGGCTCATTATTGGCTTACTGACTGTGTCCAGCTCTGAAGCAGGAGGATACATGCATATACGGCTCATTATTGGCTTACTGACTGTGTCCAGCTCATGAGCAGGAGGATACGTGCATATACGGCTCATTATTGGCTTACTGACTGTGTCCAGCTCATGAGCAGGAGGATACGTGCATATACGGCTCATTATTGGCTTACTGACTGTGTCCAGCTCTGGAGCAGGAGGATACGTGCATATACGGCTCATTATTGGCTTACTGACTGTGTCCAGCTCATGTGCAGGAGGATACGTGCATATACGGCTCATTATTGGCTTACTGACTGTGTCCAGCTCTGAGCAGGAGGATACGTGCATATACGGCTCATTATTGGCTTACTGACTGTGTCCAGCTCATGAGCAGGAGGATACGTACATATACGGCTCATTATTGGCTTACTGACTGTGTCCAGCTCTGAAGCAGGAGGATACGTGCATATACGGCTCATTATTGGCTTACTGACTGTGTCCAGCTCTAGAGCAGTAGGATACGTGCATATACGGCTCATTATTGGCTTACTGACTGTGTCCAGCTCATGAGCAGGAGGATACGTGCATATACGGCTCATTATTGGCTTCCTGACTGTGTCCAGCTCTGAAGCAGGAGGATACATGCATATACGGCTCATTATTGGCTTACTGACTGTGTCCAGCTCTAGAGCAGTAGGATACGTGCATATACGGCTCATTATTGGCTTACTGACTGTGTCCAGCTCATGAGCAGGAGGATACATGCATATACGGCTCATTATTGGCTTACTGACTGTGTCCAGCTCTGAAGAAGGAGGATACGTGCATATACGGCTCATTATTGGCTTACTGACTGTGTCCAGCTCTGAAGCAGGAGGATACATGCATATACGGCTCATTATTGGCTTACTGACTGTGTCTAGCTCTGGAGCAGGAGGATACGTGCATATACGGCTCATTATTGGCTTACTGACTGTGTCCAGCTCTGAAGCAGTAGGATACGTGCATATACGGCTCATTATTGGCTTACTGACTGTGTCCAGCTCATTAGCAGGAGGATACGTGCATATACGGCTCATTATTGGCTTACTGACTGTGTCTAGCTCTGGAGCAGGAGGATACGTGCATATACGGCTCATTATTGGCTTACTGACTGTGTCCAGCTCTGGAGCAGGAGGATACGTGCATATGCGGCTCATTATTGGCTTACTGACTGTGTCCAGCTCTAGAGCAGGAGGATACGTGCATATACGGCTCATTATTGGCTTACTGACTGTGTCTAGCTCTGGAGCAGGAGGATACGTGCATATACGGCTCATTATTGGCTTACTGACTGTGTCTAGCTCTGGAGCAGGAGGATACGTGCATATGCGGCTCATTATTGGCTTACTGACTGTGTCCAGCTCTAGAGCAGGAGGATACGTGCATATACGGCTCATTATTGGCTTACTGACTGTGTCCAGCTCTGAAGCAGGAGGATACGTGCATATACGGCTCATTATTGGCTTACTGACTGTGTCTAGCTCTGGAGCAGGAGGATACGTGCATATACGGCTCATTATTGGCTTACTGACTGTGTCCAGCTCTGAAGCAGGAGGATACGTGCATATACGGCTCATTATTGGCTTACTGACTGTGTCCAGCTCATGAGCAGGAGGATACGTGCATATAAGGCTCATTATTGGCTTACTGACTGTGTCTAGCTCTGGAGCAGGAGGATACGTGCATATACGGCTCATTATTGGCTTACTGACTGTGTCCAGCTCTAGAGCAGGAGGATACGTGCATATACAGCTCATTATTGGCTTACTGACTGTGTCCAGCTCATGAACAGGAGGATACGTGCATATACGGCTCATTATTGGCTTACTGACTGTGTCCAGCTCATGAGCAGGAGGATACGTGCATATACGGCTCATTATTGGCTTACTGACTGTGTCCAGCTCATGAGCAGGAGGATACGTGCATATACGGCTCATTATTGGCTTACTGACTGTGTCTAGCTCTGGAGCAGGAGGATACGTGCATATACGGCTCATTATTGGCTTACTGACTGTGTCCAGCTCTAGAGCAGGAGGATACGTGCATATACGGCTCATTATTGGCTTACTGACTGTGTCCAGCTCATGAGCAGGAGGATACGTGCATATACGGCTCATTATTGGCTTACTGACTGTGTCCAGCTCATGAGCAGGAGGATACGTACATATACGGCTCATTATTGGCTTACTGACTGTGTCCAGCTCTGAAGCAGGAGGACACGTGCATATACTGCTCATTATTGGCTTACTGACTGTGTCCAGCTCTGAAGCAGGAGGATACATGCATATACGGCTCATTATTGGCTTACTGACTGTGTCCAGCTCTAGAGCAGGAGGATACGTGCATATACGGCTCATTATTGGCTTACTGACTGTGTCTAGCTCTGGAGCAGGAGGATACGTGCATATACAACTCATTATTGGCTTACTGACTGTGTCCAGCTCTGAAGCAGAAGGATACGTGCATATACGGCTCATTATTGGCTTACTGACTGTGTTCAGCTCTAGAGCAGGAGGATACGTGCATATACGGCTCATTATTGGCTTACTGACTGTGTCTAGCTCTGGAGCAGGATGATACGTGCATATACGGCTCATTATTGGCTTACTGACTGTGTCCAGCTCATGAGCAGGAGGATACATGCATATATGGCTCATTATTGGCTTACTGACTGTGTCCAGCTCATGAGCAGGAGGATACGTGCATATACGGCTCATTATTGGCTTACTGACTGTGTCCAGCTCATGAGCAGGAGGATACGTGCATATACGGCTCATTATTGGCTTACTGACTGTGTCTAGCTCTGGAGCAGGAGGATACGTGCATATACGGCTCATTATTGGCTTACTGACTGTGTCCAGCTCATGTGCAGGAGGATACGTGCATATACGGCTCATTATTGGCTTACTGACTGTGTCCAGCTCATGAGCAGGAGGATACGTGCATATACGGCTCATTATTGGCTTACTGACTGTGTCCAGCTCATGAGCAGGAGGATACGTACATATACGGCTCATTATTGGCTTACTGACTGTGTCCAGCTCTGAAGCAGGAGGATACGTGGATATACGGCTCATTATTGGCTTACTGACTGTGTCCAGCTCTAGAGCAGTAGGATACGTGCATATACGGCTCATTATTGGCTTACTGACTGTGTCCAGCTCATGAGCAGGAGGATACGTGCATATACGGCTCATTATTGGCTTCCTGACTGTGTCCAGCTCTGAAGCAGGAGGATACATGCATATACGGCTCATTATTGGCTTACTGACTGTGTCCAGCTCTAGAGCAGTAGGATACGTGCATATACGGCTCATTATTGGCTTACTGACTGTGTCCAGCTCATGAGCAGGAGGATACATGCATATACGGCTCATTATTGGCTTACTGACTGTGTCCAGCTCTGAAGAAGGAGGATACGTGCATATACGGCTCATTATTGGCTTACTGACTGTGTCCAGCTCTGAAGCAGGAGGATACGTGCATATACGGCTCATTATTGGCTTACTGACTGTGTCCAGCTCTGAAGCAGGAGGATACGTGCATATACGGATCATTATTGGCTTACTGACTGTGTCCAGCTCTAGAACAGGAGGATACGTGCATATATGGCTCATTATTGGCTTACTGACTGTGTCCAGCTCATGAGCAGTAGGATACGTGCATATACGGCTCATTATTGGCTTACTGACTGTCTCCAGCTCATGAGCAGGACGATACGTGCATATACGGCTCATTATTGGCTTACTGACTGTGTCCAGCTCTGAAGCAGGAGGATACGTGCATATACGGCTCATTATTGGCTTGCTGACTGTGTCCAGCTCTGAAGCAGGAGGATACGTGCATATACGGCTCATTATTGGCTTACTGACTGTGTCCAGCTCTAGAGCAGGAGGATACATGCATATACGGCTCATTATTGGCTTACTGACTGTGTCCAGCTCGGAAGCAGGAGGATACGTGCATATACGGCTCAATATTGGCTTACTGACTGTGTCCAGCTCTGGAGCAGGAGGATACGTGCATATACGGCTCATTATTGGCTTACTGACTGTGTCCAGCTCTGAAGCAGTAGGATACGTGCATATACGGCTCATTATTGGCTTACTGAGTGTGTCCAGCTCATTAGCAGGAGGATACGTGCATATAAGGCTCATTATTGGCTTACTGACTGTGTCTAGCTCTGGAGCAGGAGGATACGTGCATATACGGCTCATTATTGGCTTACTGACTGTGTCCAGCTCTAGAGCAGGAGGATACGTGCATATACGGCTCATTATTGGCTTACTGACTGTGTCCAGCTCTAGAGCAGGAGGATACGTGCATATACGGCTCATTATTGGCTTACTGACTGTGTCCAGCTCTGAAGCAGGAGGATACGTGCATATACGGCTCATTATTGGCTTACTGACTGTGTCTAGCTCTGGAGCAGGAGGATACATGCATATACGGCTCATTATTGGCTTACTGACTGTGTCCAACTCTGAAGCAGGAGGATACGTGCATATACGGCTCATTATTGGCTAACTGACTGTGTCCAGCTCATGAGCAGGAGGATACGTGCATATAAGGCTCATTATTGGCTTACTGACTGTGTCTAGCTCTGGAGCAGGAGGATACGTGCATATACGGCTCATTATTGGCTTACTGACTGTGTCCAGCTCTAGAGCAGGAGGATACGTGCATATACAGCTCATTATTGGCTTACTGACTGTGTCCAGCTCATGAACAGGAGGATACGTGCATATACGGCTCATTATTGGCTTACTGACTGTGTCCAGCTCATGAGCAGGAGGATACGTGCATATACGGCTCATTATTGGCTTACTGACTGTGTCCAGCTCATGAGCAGGAGGATACGTGCATATACGGCTCATTATTGGCTTACTGACTGTGTCTAGCTCTGGAGCAGGAGGATACATGCATATACGGCTCATTATTGGCTTACTGACTGTGTCCAGCTCTAGAGCAGGAGGATACGTGCATATACGGCTCATTATTGGCTTACTGACTGTGTCCAGCTCATGAGCAGGAGGATACGTGCATATACGGCTCATTATTGGCTTACTGACTGTGTCCAGCTCATGAGCAGGAGGATACGTACATATACGGCTCATTATTGGCTTACTGACTGTGTCCAGCTCTGAAGCTGGAGGACACGTGCATATACTGCTCATTATTGGCTTACTGACTGTGTCCAGCTCTGAAGCAGGAGGATACATGCATATACGGCTCATTATTGGCTTACTGACTGTGTCCAGCTCTAGAGCAGGAGGATACGTGCATATACGGCTCATTATTGGCTTACTGACTGTGTCTAGCTCTGGAGCAGGAGGATACGTGCATATACAACTCATTATTGGCTTACTGACTGTGTCCAGCTCTGAAGCAGGAGGATACGTGCATATACGGCTCATTATTGGCTTACTGACTGTGTTCAGCTCTAGAGCAGGAGGATACGTGCATATACGGCTCATTATTGGCTTACTGACTGTGTCTAGCTCTGGAGCAGGATGATACGTGCATATACGGCTCATTATTGGCTTACTGACTGTGTCCAGCTCATGAGCAGGAGGATACATGCATATATGGCTCATTATTGGCTTACTGACTGTGTCCAGCTCATGAGCAGGAGGATACGTGCATATACGGCTCATTATTGGCTTACTGACTGTGTCCAGCTCATGAGCAGGAGGATACGTGCATATACGGCTCATTATTGGCTTACTGATTGTGTCTAGCTCTGGAGCAGGAGGATACGTGCATATACGGCTCATTATTGGCTTACTGACTGTGTCCAGCTCATGTGCAGGAGGATACGTGCATATACGGCTCATTATTGGCTTACTGACTGTGTCCAGCTCATGAGCAGGAGGATACGTGCATATACGGCTCATTATTGGCTTACTGACTGTGTCCAGCTCATGAGCAGGAGGATACGTACATATACGGCTCATTATTGGCTTACTGACTGTGTCCAGCTCTGAAGCAGGAGGATACGTGGATATACGGCTCATTATTGGCTTACTGACTGTGTCCAGCTCTAGAGCAGTAGGATACGTGCATATACGGCTCATTATTGGCTTACTGACTGTGTCCAGCTCATGAGCAGGAGGATACGTGCATATACGGCTCATTATTGGCTTACTGACTGTGTCCAGCTCTGAAGCAGGAGGATACATGCATATACGGCTCATTATTGGCTTACTGACTGTGTCCAGCTCTAGAGCAGTAGGATACGTGCATATACGGCTCATTATTGGCTTACTGACTGTGTCCAGCTCATGAGCAGGAGGATACATGCATATACGGCTCATTATTGGCTTACTGACTGTGTCCAGCTCTGAAGAAGGAGGATACGTGCATATACGGCTCATTATTGGCTTACTGACTGTGTCCAGCTCTGAAGCAGGAGGATACATGCATATACGGCTCATTATTGGCTTACTGACTGTGTCTAGCTCTGGAGCAGGAGGATACGTGCATATACGGCTCATTATTGGCTTACTGACTGTGTCCAGCTTTGAAGCAGTAGGATACGTGCATATACGGCTCATTATTGGCTTACTGACTGTGTCCAGCTCATTAGCAGGAGGATACGTGCATATAAGGCTCATTATTGGCTTACTGACTGTGTCTAGCTCTGGAGCAGGAGGATACGTGCATATACGGCTCATTATTGGCTTACTGACTGTGTCCAGCTCTAGAGCAGGAGGATACGTGCATATACGGCTCATTATTGGCTTACTGACTGTGTCCAGCTCTAGAGCAGGAGGATACGTGCATATACGGCTCATTATTGGCTTACTGACTGTGTCCAGCTCTGAAGCAGGAGGATACGTGCATATACGGCTCATTATTGGCTTACTGACTGTGTCTAGCTCTGGAGCAGGAGGATACGTGCATATACGGCTCATTATTGGCTTACTGACTGTGTCCAGCTCTGAAGCAGGAGGATACGTGCATATACGGCTCATTATTGGCTTACTGACTGTGTCCAGCTCATGAGCAGGAGGATACGTGCATATAAGGCTCATTATTGGCTTACTGACTGTGTCTAGCTCTGGAGCAGGAGGATACGTGCATATACGGCTCATTATTGGCTTACTGACTGTGTCCAGCTCTAGAGCAGGAGGATACGTGCATATACAGCTCATTATTGGCTTACTGACTGTGTCCAGCTCATGAACAGGAGGATACGTGCATATACGGCTCATTATTGGCTTACTGACTGTGTCCAGCTCATGAGCAGGAGGATACGTGCATATACGGCTCATTATTGGCTTACTGACTGTGTCCATCTCATGAGCAGGAGGATACGTGCATATACGGCTCATTATTGGCTTACTGACTGTGTCTAGCTCTGGAGCAGGAGGATACGTGCATATACGGCTCATTATTGGCTTACTGACTGTGTCCAGCTCTAGAGCAGGAGGATACATGCATATACGGCTCATTATTGGCTTACTGACTGTGTCCAGCTCATGAGCAGGAGGATACGTGCATATACGGCTCATTATTGGCTTACTGACTGTGTCCAGCTCTAGAGCAGTAGGATATGTGCATATACAGCTCATTATTGGCTTACTGACTGTGTCCAGCTCATGAGCAGGAGGATACGTACATATACGGCTCATTATTGGCTTACTGACTGTGTCCAGCTCTGAAGCAGGAGGATACGTGCATATACGTCTCATTATTGGCTTACTGACTGTGTCCAGCTCTAGAGCAGTAGGATATGTGCATATACGGCTCATTATTGGCTTACTGACTGTGTCCAGCTCATGAGCAGGAGGATACGTGCATATACGGCTCATTATTGGCTTACTGACTGTGTCTAGCTCATGAGCAGGAGGATACGTGCATATACGGCTCATTATTGGCTTACTGACTGTGTTCAGCTCGTGAGCAGGAGGATACGTGCATATACGGCTCATTATTGGCTTACTGACTGTGTCTAGCTCATGAGCAGGAGGATACGTGCATATACGGCTCATTATTGGCTTACTGACTGTGTCTAGCTCATGAGCAGGAGGATACGTGCATATACGGCTCATTATTGGCTTACTGACTGTGTTCAGCTCGTGAGCAGGAGGATACGTGCATATACGGCTCATTATTGGCTTACTGACTGTGTCTAGCTCATGAGCAGGAGGATATGTGCATATACGGCTCATTATTGGCTTACTGACTGTGTTCAGCTCATGAGCAGGAGGATACGTGCATATACGGCTCATTATTGGCTTACTGACTGTGTTCAGCTCATGAGCAGGAGGATACGTGCATATACGGCTCATTATTGGCTTACTGACTGTGTTCAGCTCATGAGCAGGAGGATACGTGCATATACGGCTCATTATTGGCTTACTGACTGTGTTCAGCTCATGAGCAGGAGGATACGTGCATATACGGCTCATTATTGGCTTACTGACTGTGTCCAGCTCTAGAGCAGGAGGATACGTACATATACGGCTCATTATTGGCTTACTGACTGTGTCTAGCTCATGAGCAGGAGGATACGTGCATATACGGCTCATTATTGGCTTACTGACTGTGTCTAGCTCATGAGCAGGAGGATACGTGCATATACGGCTCATTATTGGCTTACTGACTGTGTTCAGCTCATGAGCAGGAGGACACGTGCATATACGGCTCATTATTGGCTTACTGACTGTGTTCAGCTCATGAGCAGGAGGATACGTGCATATACGGCTCATTATTGGCTTACTGACTGTGTCCAGCTCATGAGCAGGAGGATACGTGCATATACTGCTAGTTTTTGGCTTACTGACTGTGTCCAGCTCATGAGCAGGAGGATACGTGCATATACGGCTCATTATTGGCTTACTGACTGTGTCTAGCTCTGGAGCAGGAGGATACGTGCATATACGGCTCATTATTGGCTTACTGACTGTGTCCAGCTCATGAGCAGGAGGATACGTGCATATACGGCTAGTTTTTGGCTTACTGACTGTGTCCAGCTCATGAGCAGGAGGATACGTGCATATACGGCTCATTATTGGCTTACTGACTGTGTCCAGCTCATGAGCAGGAGGATACGTGCATATACGGCTCATTATTGGCTTACTGACTGTGTCCAGCTCATGAGCAGGAGGATACGTGCATATACGGCTAGTTTTTGGCTTACTGACTGTGTCCAGCTCATGAGCAGGAGGATACGTGCATATACGGCTCATTATTAGCTTACTGACTGTGTCCAGCTCAGGCGAGTTAGTGTATGTATTTCAATATGTGTTTAACTTCTTTGTGAGGGTTAAAGACACAGGGCCTGATTGTCTAAAGCGCTCTGCACAGACAAGATTTTCTACATCAGAGCTATGAGATCCCTGTTGATTATTAAAGGGCCAAGGTAGTCATCTAACTGGTCTTAGGGTAGAGCCCCTTCCAAAAGTGACACAATGAAGCAGCTTCTAATTTAAAGGGACATTAAAGTCAATGTTTTATTTCTGTGCCAGAAATTACTCACTGCATTAAAAAAGATCCAGTAGATCTGCATGCTGAATACATTTGTGAAAAGCACTAAGAAAGTAATTTTCTTAGACACATTTTTTGTTTTGTAATCCCAGGGCACACCTCCTAAAAGCCTCTTGAATGATGTTTATCTTACTTCCTTTGCTGTGGCCAATCAGGGATATTTATAAAATGAGCTCTTGCTAATTTCAACCATTATTTATATATACAGAAAAGTCTCAGTCCACTACTACAAACTGTTCTTGATTTGGAGATACTCGATATGTGTTTAACATATAAATATTTTCATTTGATTATGATTGTTATCAGGGACCACCATGACCCCCAAATGACACCCTAATAAGTAACATAGTAGATAAGGTTAAAAGAAGACAGAAGTCCATCAAGTTCAACCTATACAGATCCTATCTGATTTACAATAAAAAAAGCTTTTAAATTTACTTCATTTTTTTGGTATCCTTTATTTAAAAGCACAGATAGATAGATATAGATAGATATAATATATAGATAGATAGCTAGATAGATAGATAGATAGATAGATAGATAGATAGATAGATAGATAGAAGATATAGATAGATAGAAGATATAGATAGAATATAGATAGATAGATAGATAGATAGATAGATAGATAGATAGATAGATAGATAGATAGATAGATAGATAGATAGCTAAACAGATGGAAGATATAGATAGATAGATAGATAGATAGATAGATAGATAGATAGATAGAAGATATAGATAGATAGATAGATAGATAGATAGATAGATAGATAGATAGATAGATAGATATAGATAGATAGACAGATAGATAGAAGATATAGAGATAGATAGATAGATAGATAGATAGATAGATAGATAGATAGATAGATAGATAGATAGATAGATAGAATATATAGATAGAAGAGATAGATAGATAGATAGATAGATAGATAGATAGATAGATAGATAGATAGATAGATAGATAGATAGATAGATGATAGAATATATAGATAGATAGATAGATAGATAGATAGATAGATAGATAGATAGATAGATAGATAGATAGATGGAAGAGATAGATAGATAGATAGATAGATAGATAGATAGATAGATAGATAGATAGATAGATAGATAGATAGATAGATAGATAGATGGAAGAGATAGATAGATAGATAGAACCTGCACTAATACAATTATTCCCTGTATTATGAAAGTACACTTTCTGCACAAGGGTATGTGTAGGGCCTCTCCAGCACTCTGACCCTGGTGCCACTGCACCTGCTGCACCAATGGTAACTCTGCCTCTGCATAAGTATATTCTGCATTATAATTACAGCACCAAGTCTAAACAGGTATTTTGTAACATTTGTCTTGTAAGAAGCAATTGGCTGGTTAGAATTATCTTGTGATTTCTGGATTTCATACCCTTCTAGGTATAACAGGATAGTGACAGAGAGAAGAGAGGCAGTGAGTGACTAATAATCAGATGTTGGGGAAGTGAATATTAAGTCATTTGTCTAGACAGAAAGATTTAGCTGGAAGCAACTTTGAGTTTATTTTATTATGGCTGGTGAGTGGTGGTTGTGAAACGTGAAAGGTTCACTTCATAATAGCGACATACCAGATGATTAACATAACAAAATCTGCAGTGTTTTTGTCTTTAAGTGTGCATTGTCATCATAAGGCCCAGATGTTTTACAGCTTTGCTGACCTTTCTATCTTATTTTTGTGCTTTGTTAGCAAATACATGTTTGTAACTCACAAATCACCACGTGCAATCCTTGTACTCAAGCACACTTCAGACGAATAGCTTGTGAGCAGCTGTTAGCACTTTCATATTGCTCGTGCATACTAGGAAGTCTGCATTTGATAACTGCTTACACTTTCTATTTACAAACAGATATCATACCTGTGCACAAAAAAATAGTCTTACATGTATTGCTTTTTCTCTACTCCCAAAATCACGGCAAGTCTGATCTGATGTGTATATGTGACTGATAGATGGACTGCGGGGGCCGGGGCTGAGGGGCTGATCTCATTTGGGTATGTGACAGAGGGGCTGCAGGGCTGAAGGTCTTTCCTGATGTGGATATGTGGCTGGCAGAGAGACTGCAGGGATGAATGATCTCATTTGGGTTTGAGACTCACATAGGGGCTTCAGGGCTAATGGTCTAAGCTGATGTGGGTATGTGGCTGATAAAGGGGCTGCAGGGATAAGAGTCTGATCTAATGTGGGTATGTGGCTGACATAGGGTCTGCAGGGATAAGAATCTGATCTGATGTGGTTATGTGGCTGACATACGGCTGCAGGGCTAATGGTCTGATCTGATGTGGTTATGTGGCTGACATAGGGGTCGTAGGGCTAAAGGTCTGAGCTGATGTGGGTAAGTGATTCATATAGGGGCTGCAGGGATAAGAATCTGATCTGATGTGGTTATGTGGCTGACATAGGGTCTGCAGGGCTAATGGTCTGATCTGATGTGGGTGACTCACATAGGGACTACAGGGATACGAGTCTGATCTGATGTGGTTATGTGGCTGACATAGGGGCTGCAGGGCTAATGGTCTGAGCCGATGTGGGTATGTGGCTGACAGAGGGGCTGCAGGGCTAAGGGTCTGATTTAATGTGAGTATGTGGCTGACAGAGGGACTGCAGGGCAAATGGTCAGATTTGCTGTGAATATATGGGTGAGTATATAGCTGACAGAGGGGCTGCAGGGCTAATGGTCTAAGCTGATGTGAGTATGTGGCTGACAGAGGGACTGCAGGGCTAAGGGTCTGATTTGATGTGAGTATGTGGCTGACAGAGGGGCTGCAGGGCTAAGGGTCTGAGCTGATGTGAGTATATAGCTGACAGAGGGGCTGCAGGGCTAATGGTCTAAGCTGATGTGAGTATGTGGCTGACAGAGGGACTGCAGGGCTAAGGGTCTGATTTTATGTGAGTATGTGGCTGACAGAGGGGCTGCAGGGCTAAGGGAAAGATTAAATATGGGTATATGACTGGCAAGGGGCTGCAGGGCTAAGGGTCTGATTTGATGTGAGTATGTGGCTGACAGAGGGGCTGCAGGGCTAAGGGTCTGATTTGATGTGAGTATGTGGCTGACAGAGGGGCTGCAGGGCTAAGGAGAAGATTAGATTATGGGTATATGGCTGGCAAGGGGGTGCAGGGCTAAGGGTCTGATTTGATGTAAGTATGTGGCTGACAGAGGGCCTGCAGGGCTAAGGAGAAGATTAGATTATGGGTATATGGCTGGCAAGGGGGTGCAGGGCTAAGGGTCTGAGCTGATGTGAGTATATAGCTGACAGAGGGGCTGCAGGGCTAATGGTCTAAGCTGATGTGAGTATGTGGCTGACAGAGGGACTGCAGGGCTAAGGGTCTGATTTGATGTGAGTATGTGGCTGACAGAGGGGCTGCAGGGCTAAGGGAAAGATTAAATATGGGTATATGACTGGCAAGGGGCTGCAGGGCTAAGGGTCTGATTTGATGTGAGTATGTGGCTGACAGAGGGGCTGCAGGGCTAAGGGTCTGATTTGATGTGAGTATGTGGCTGACAGAGGGGCTGCAGGGCTAAGGAGAAGATTAGATTATGGGTATATGGCTGGCAAGGGGGTGCAGGGCTAAGGGTCTGATTTGATGTAAGTATGTGGCTAACAGAGGGCCTGCAGGGCTAAGGAGAAGATTAGATTATGGGTATATGGCTGGCAAGGGGGTGCAGGGCTAAGGGTCTGATTTGATGTGAGTATGTGGCTGACAGAGGGACTGCAGGGCTAAGGGTCTGATTTGATGTGAGTATGTGGCTGACAGAGGGTCTGCAGGGCTAAGGGGAATATAAGATATGGGTATATGGCTGACAAGGGGGTGCAGGGCTAAGGGTCTGATTTGATGTGGGTATGTGACTGATAGATGGACTGCGGGGGCCGGGGCTGATCTCATTTGGGTATGTGTTTGACAGAGGGGCTGCAGGGCCAAGGGTCTTTCCTGATGTGGATATGTGGCTGGCAGAGGCACTGCAGGGATGAGGGTCTGATTTGATGTGAGTATGTGGCTGACAGAGGGGCTGCAGGGCTAAGGGGAAGATTAAATATGGGTATATGACTGGCAAGGGACTGCAGGGCTAAGGGTCTGATCTGATGTGGATATATAGCTGACAGAGAGACTGTAGGGATAAATGATCTAATTTGGTTTGAGGCTGACATAGGGGCTTCAGGGATAATGTTCTAAGCTGATGTGGGTTTGAGGCTGACATAAGGGCTTCAGGGCTAATGGTCTAAGCTGATGTGGGTATGTGGCTGACAGAGGGACTGCAGGGCTGAGGGGCTGATCTGATGTGGATTTATAGCTGACAGAGGGACTGCAGGGATGAATGATCTAATTTGGTTTGAGGCTGACATAGGGGCTTCAGGGCTAATGTTCTAAGCTGATGTGGGTTTGAGGCTGACATAAGGGCTTCAGGGCTAATGGTCTAAGCTGATGTGGGTATGTGGCTGACATAGAAGCTGCAGGGTTAAGAGTGTGATCTGATGTGGTTATGTGGCTAACATAGGGTCTGCAGGGCTAATGGTCTAATCTGATGTGGGTAAGTGACTCAAATATGAGCTGCAGGGATACAAGTCTGATCTGATGTGGTTATGTGTCTGACATAGGGGCTGCAGGGCTAATGGTCTTAGCTGATGTGGGTATGTGGCTGATAGAGGGACTGCAGGGCTAAGGGTCTGATTTGATGTGAGTATGTGGCTGACATAGGGGCTGCAGGGCTAAGGGGAAGATTAGATATGGGTATATGGCTGGCAAGGAACTGCAGGGCTAAGGGTCTGATTTGATGTGACTATGTGGCTGACAGAGGGGCTGCAGGGCTAAGGGGAAGATAAGGTATGGGTATATGGCTGGCAAGGGGGTGCAGGGCTAAGGGTTTGATTTGATGCATTTATGTGACTGATAGATGGACTGAGGGGGCTGGGGCTGATTTCATTTGGGTATGTGTTTGACAGAGGGACTGCAGGGCTGAGGGTCTTTCTTGATGTGGATATGTGGCTGGAAGAGGGACTGCAGTACTGAGGGGCTGATCTGATGTGGATATATAGCTGACAGAGAGACTGCAGGGATGAATGATCTAATTTGGGTTTGAGGCTGACATAGGGGCTTCAGGGCAAATGGTCTAAGCTGATGTGGGTATGATGCTGACATAGGAGCTGCAGGGTTAAGAGTCTGATCTGATGTGGTTATGTGGCTGACATAGGGTCTGCAGGGCTAATGGTCTGATCTGATGTGGGTGACTCACATAGGGACTGCAGGGATACGAGTCTGATCTGATGTGGTTATGTGGCTGACATAGGGGCTGCAGGGCTATTGGTCTGAGCTGATGTGGGTATGTGGCTGACAGAGGGACTGCAGGGCTAAGGGGAAGATTAGATGTAAGTATATGGCTGGCAAGGGGGGTAGGGCTAAGGGTCTTATTTGATGTGATTATGTGGCTGACAGAGGGGCTGCAGAGCTAAGGGTCTGATTTGATGTGATTATGTGGCTGACAGAGGGGCTGCAGGGCTAAGGGGAAGATTAGATGTGAGTATATGGCTGGCAAGGGGGTGCAGGGCTAAGGGTCTGATTTGATGTGAGTATGTGGCTGACAGAGGGGCTGCAGAGCTAAGGGTCTGATTTGATGTGAGTATGTGGCTGACAGAGGGGCTGCAGGGCTAAGGGGAAGATTAAATATGGGTATATGACTGGCAAGGGACTGCAGGGCTAAGGGTCTGATCTGATGTGGATATATAGCTGACAGAGAGACTGTAGGGATAAATGATCTAATTTGGTTTGAGGCTGACATAGGGGCTTCAGGGATAATGTTGTAAGCTGATGTGGGTTTGAGGCTGACATAAGGGCTTCAGGGCTAATGGTCTAAGCTGATGTGAGTATGTGGCTGACAGAGGGGCTGCAGGGCCAAGGGGAAAATTAGATATGGGTATATGGCTGGCAAGGGACTGCAGGGCTAACGGTCTGATTTGATGTGAGTATGTGGCTGACAGAGGGGCTGCAGGGCTAAGGGTCTGATTTGATGTCAGTATGTGGCTGACAGAGGGGTTGCAGCGCTAAGGGGAAGATTTGATGTGAATATGTGGCTGACAGAGGGGCTGCAGAGCTAAGGGTCTGATTTGATGTGAGTATATGCTGACAGAGGGGCTGCAGGACTAAGGGAAAAATTAGATATGGGTATATGGCTGGCAAGGGACTGAAGGGCTAAGGGTCTGATTTGATGTGAGTATGTGGCTGACAGAGGGGTTGCAGGGCTAAGGGTAATATTAGATATGGGCATATGGCTGGCAAGAGACTGCAGGGCTAAGGGTCTGATTTGATGTGAGTATGTGGCTGACAGAGGGGCTGCAGGGCTAAGGGGAAGATTTGATGTGAGTATGTGGCTGACAGAGGGGCTGCAGGGCTAAGGGGAAGATTAGATATGGGTATATGGCTGGCAAGGGGGTGAAGGGCTAAGGGTCTGATTTGATGTGAGTATGTGGCTGACAGAGGGGCTGCAGAGCTAAGGGTCTGATTTGATGTGAGTATGTGGCTGACAGAGGGGCTGCAGGGCTAAGGGGAAAATTAGATATGGGTATATGGCTGGCAAGGGGCTGCAGGGCTAACGGTCTGATTTGATGTGAGTATGTGGCTGACAGAGGGGCTGCAGGGCTAAGGGTCTGATTTGATGTCAGTATGTGGCTGACAGAGGGGCTGCAGCGCTAAGGGGAAGATTTGATGTGAGTATGTGGCTGACAGAGGGGCTGCAGAGCTAAGGGTCTGATTTGATGTGAGTATATGCTGACAGAGGGGCTGCAGGGCTAAGGGGAAAATTAGATATGGGTATATGGCTGGCAAGGGACTGAAGGGCTAAGGGTCTGATTTGATGTGAGTATGTGGCTGACAGAGGGGCTGCAGGGCTAAGGGTCTGATTTGATGTCAGTATGTGGCTGACAGAGGGGTTGCAGCGCTAAGGGGAAGATTTGATGTGAATATGTGGCTGACAGAGGGGCTGCAGGGCTAAGGGTCTGATTTGATGTGAGTATGTGGCTGACAGAGGGGCTGCAGGGCTAAGGGGAAGATTAGATATGGGTATATGGCTGGCAAGGGGGTGCAGGGCTAAGGGTCTGATTTGATGTGAGTATGTGACTGCTAGGATAGCAAATCTGAGTATCTGATCTAATGTGGGTATGCGGCTGACGGAGATGCAGATATGAGTATATGGACCTGTTCTGAAAAAAATCAACATTTTCTTCTTATGCCCTTATAGTCCTCATCTTCTAGTATTGGTTTTGTAGGATAGTAAAGTAAAAATTAAACTTTCATCATTCAGAAAGTGCCTGTAATTTTAAGAATGTTTCCAATTTACTTTTATTATGAAAATGTGCTTCATTCCCTTGGTATCCTCTAGTTAAGCATAAAGGACCTGAGCACAATGGACCTCAGGAGCGTGCACTTGTCTTTAGAACTCTATATGTGTTTGCAACAATGTTTATCAGTTATATATATTGTTGCAAACACTGCTGCCATAGAGTGCTGAATACATAGTCACGCTTCTGGGGTCCTATGAACCTATATGTTTAATTTTAATCAAAGGATGCCAAGGATGAAGCATATTTAATTATAGAAGTAAATTGGGATGTTTCTTGAAATTGCTCTGTCTGAATCATCAAAGTTTCATTTTGACTTTACTGACAAGTCATTATAAAATCAGCATTTAAAACACCAAAGGTTATCCAAAGCCGATACAGAAGTAATTCATAGTAGCTTGCAAATGGAGTGCAGTGGAACGTTCATTCCTCTAGCAGAACCCAAACCTTGTACCTGTACCCTTCATATTTAGATTTGTGGTCAACTTTATGCACCCCCAAAAGCTCAAGACCTTTAAATACCTTAAAGGGACAGTTTATCCCAATTTTTTCAACTTTAATTTGTTTCCAAATGTCCATTTTACCTGCTGGTGTGTATTAAATTGCTTACAAATAGCTCTTTTTTACCTTATTTTAACATTTTTAATAACTGTTTTTTCCTTTGGTATCCCGAGCTATACCAAAACTTTCTATATTTAAATAAAGCGACAGTCAACAACAGAATTTTTTTTGTTTAAAAAGATAGATAATCCCTTTATTACCCATTCCCCAGTTTTGCATAACCAACACAGTTATAATAATACACATTTTACCTCTTTAATTACCTTGTATCTAAGCCTCTGCAAACTGCCCCATTTTTTCAGTTCTTTTGACAGACTTGCATTTTTAGCCAATCAGTGCTCACTCCTAGGAGCTTCACGTGCCTGAGCTCAATGTTATCTATATGAAACACATGAACTAACGCCCTCTAATGGTGAAAAGCTGTCAAAATTCTTTCAGATTAGAGGCGGCCTTCAAGGTCTTAGAAATTAGCTTATGAACCTCCTAGGTTTAGCTTTCAACTAAGAATATCAAGAGAACAAAGTGAAATTGGTAATAAAAGTAAATTAAAAAGTTAATTAAAATGACATGCCCCATTTAAATCATGAAAGTTTTTTGTTTTTTTTGACTGTCCCTTTAAAGTGAATGTAAAGTTTTATCAAGTAGTGCCCAGTTTTTAAAAATACTATTAAAAACAGGGGCACTTTCATTGATGAAACTTTACATTGCACCATATTTGTAGAAATAATTTACCCTTCGTCTTGAAAGCCGCTCCAGCGCTTCCCCAGCCCGTCACAAGTCTCTTCCTACGTCAGCAATGACGATTCCGGCATCCTCCAATCAGGGCTTCCCCCCGGGGCAAGCATTGCCTAAAGCAACGCAGTTATTGGAGAAAGGCCAGAATCATTTCTGACGTATGAAGAGGCTTGCGACGGGCTGGCGAAGCGCTGGAGCGGCTTTCAAGACGAAGAGGTAAGTATTTCTACAAATATGGTGCAATGTAAAGTTTCATCAATGAAAGTGCCCCTGTTTTTAATAGTATTTTTAAAAACCGGGTACTACTTGATGAAACTTTACATTCACTTTAAGTATAGGTTAGAGAAAACCTGCGTAAACATATCCAGTAGAAGAAATTACACTCCCAGTAGGAGAAGAAATAAGCATTAAAATGTTAAATTTATATTGTTCTAAGTATCGGGCTTTGGTTTACAAAGATAATATAAAGAAGTATGCGTGTGTGTACAGAAAGTGATAAACTAAGGATATCTGATTTCTCCCCAAGCACAACCCATTTTAATGGGTTGTGATTTCAAAGAACAAAACAAGCTAACTCAAACACAAAAGTAAAGATAAAGGATACATTTTTCATACATTTTATACCTTGCAGCTGGGATAACGAGTAATTGGAAACACTAAAGACAATTTGTACATTACACAGTCCCTTTAAACTGTAACATTATGCAGACTTATAGCATGCTTTTCCATTCTATGACTTTGGAACACTTCAACCAAAAGCTCTTTATGTGGTTTTAAACTTCTAAATGATTAATGTCTTAAATTAATAATATTCCACGTTAAAGCAGCCAGTTTATAATGGTTGAGATGCAAAATAAAAAAAATCTGGATCTGAACACTCTATCATAATGCCAGGCAGATAATTGTACCCTTGCACACAGAAACAATCATATATATCTAGCTACATCATTGCTTCTTTGAAAAAAGATTGTAAGTATGATAAGCAAAAACCATACAATGCAACTACTCATGGGAATAGGTTAGACACCCCTAATCTATAAGGAGCATTAGTAAGAAGGCAAAACTCTTTTTTAAAACCATATCACAAGTACACAGAACAAAGACCAAAAATGTTGCAACAATAAAACAAAAGGGATCACAACAGGGTTCTATCCTGAAGTCTTAAGTAGAAAAGAAATATAAACACTAGAATACTACTAGTTATAAAGTGCATTGTGTGGGTAAGATTATTTAAAGGGACAGTCAACATGATAACTCCTTGCTACCCATTCCCCAGCTTTGCACAACCAACATTGTTATATTAATATATTGTATACTCTTTAAACCTCTAAAGTTCTGCCTGTTTCTAAGCCACTACAGACAGCCTCTTATCACATGCTTTTTTATTAGCTTTTCACAACAGGAGACTGCTAGTTCATGTGGGCCATATAGATAACATTGTGCTCTCTCCCGTGGAGTTGTGCAGGACACTGCTGAAGCTATAAATGACACAACCAAGAGTCATTTCCACAGATGTGTTTGACTCATGCAGGATGAGCTGAGCTGTGTGATGATATTAGAGGGACACCAATGTTGTGTGCTTTATCTAAAGGAAAATATATCCCATTTTTAATGGGCATTTTTGTACTGAGAATGAAAAGTTTTTATGCCTGATATGCTTGTCCAGTAATAAAGCAGTGAAAGATTTCCTGATCAGCCAGGGAGCAATCACACCTTCCAACGTTTGTGGCTTTGTATCTGGGACCCAGGAGGTGGAGGGGGGCAGTCATTGATTTGTGGGTGGAAAACATTGGAGGGGGTGGGTCCATGAACGGATAGTAAGCAGGATTGTGGACATGTCTGGAAAGTCAGTGACTATGTCCAGATGGTCAGTGGGAAGGGTTAAAAAATCCAGAGATTTGGCTGTCTCAGAGGACAGTGGGACAGAGCTCGGAATCAGTGACTGTCCCTCTTAAATCATGATAGTTGGGAATTCAGCAATCAGGCTTTAAGGCCCAGTTAAACTTCATGGTAGCTTCTTTATAAAAATAATCAGCTTAAACATAATTGTTTCTAATGTAAAAATATATTTAACAGCAAATGGAAGTTGAGGATTGGTAATATAACAGTGCCAATTTTTAGAACTAGTCTAGAAAGGGCCTCGCAACTCAGAGAATCTCAAATTTGCATATTACATCAAGACAATCTCACGCCTAAGCGTATATCACATTGGAAATAAATGTGTTAAATGTGCTTTGCCTGCTCCAGATCTTTTTCACTGCTTTTTTGACTGCCCTAGAATTGGGAGTTTTTGGTGCAAACTACAACACTGGTTATTAAAAACTTTTAAAGTTAAACTCACACTCAATTTAGAGATGATCTGCTTTTTTTAATGGGACGTTAGTTTAAATAAGTTATGTCCAATTCTTACCCTGATAATGCTTTTGGCTAGAAAGTGTATCTTGACTTTGTGGATAGACAAAAAGAGTCCAAAAGTAGTTCACCTTATTCACAAACTGTGGACGCAATTGCTAATTGAGCAGCATGATACTCAGATGGATACAGCATGTTGTTTGCCACACTTCTTAAAAGTGGGGATGCTACAGAGCAACATTAGAGCTATCAAAGCAGAGTCAGGAACTTCTTCCATTTTAACAAACTGAGCATATGCTGAATGCATATATAAGGGGCAAATGGTCAGCATTATATCATATATAAGTAGGGTGACCATATTGCCGCTTTAAAAAGGTACACATATGAAAAATACATATGTCAGGGTTTTTTTTCAGTGCTGTTTAAACAACTGATTTGTATAAGAACCCTGACATATGTATTTTTCATATGTGTCCCTTTTTAAAGCGGCAATATGGTCACCCTATATATAAGGGATCTCTGGCACTAGAGGGGGGGCAGTCATCAAGTGAGGAATGATTGGGATGAGAGTTCTCTTGGATGTTGGATGGGTGAGGAGGGTATGGGGAGTGGATAATCTCCCCCCCCCTTTTTTTTCCCTCAATACCATGGAATTTTCTTTATTTTTGTTTTTTCTTTCATTCTAATCTGCAACTCTTGGAATATTGAATATAATACTTTATTTCCAGTTTGATAGTGTATGTTGATCACTACGAGTTATATAATGTTAATTTTCTCGAACTCATAGAAAGTTGTTAAAATATAAAAATTAGAGATTAAAGGGATAGTATAGTCAAAATTAAACTTTCACGATTCAGATAGAGCATGCAACTTTAAGCAACTTTCTAATTTACTCCTATTATCAATTTTTCTTCGTTCTCTTAGTATCTTTATTTAAAAAAGCTGGAATGTAAGCTTGGAAGCCAGCCCATTTTTGGTTCAGCACCTGGATAGCGCTTGCTTATTGGTGTCTAAATGTAGCTATCCAATCAGCAAGCGCTACTCAGGTGCTGAACCAAACATGGGCCTGCTATTAAGCTTACATTCCAGCTTTATAAAATAAAGATACCAAAAGAACGAAGAAAAATTGATAATAGGAGTAAATTAGAAAGTTGCTTAAAATTGCATACTCTATCTGAATCATAAAAGTTTAATTTTGACTATCCTATCCCTTTAAGAAATACAGAGCAAATACTGAAAAACTCATGGCGTTAAGAAAGGTTATAAAAAAGACTATGTGGTCTAATATCTCTTTAAGTATAAACTGTTAAATGTCATCATGTCAAGTGTATGGATTCTTGCTATTCTAATTACACCTGTGTATGTGTTTCACCTGATTGACTATATGGATTTCTCCTTGTCAGTGTATTTTTGCTCATGTAACTGTATATATGTACTTTATTTATCTCTCAATAAAAAGAAATTTAATATATAGATTTAACATGTTTAAAGGGACACTCAGAGTCAAAATTAAACTTCATGATTCTGCAAGAGCACAAGATTTGAAGAATTTTTCAAATTTACTTCCAATATCAAATCTTGCACAATCTTTTTATATGCAGATTTTTTGAGGCACCAGCGCCTACTGAGCATGTGCACAAGCTCATAGAGTATACTAGTCTGTGATTGGCAGATGTTTCTCACATGGTACAGGGTGCTGGCAAATGGGAGGGAAAAAAATTGCCGGAAAATAAATCTACTTTTTTTTAAATTCAGAGTAAATGTTACCGCATTGTATTTTTATTATGCACTTGTTAATTATGAAATCCCGCTGTATTTAGTGGTCATGTCATGTTTCATGTGTTAATGCAGAAATGTTAGTTTTTTCTGTTCCTTTAAACTTTGACAAATGAAAGATAGAGGGAAATACAAATTTAATGTAAAATAGAAGCAAAGGCAAATTAAACAATATAAAAACACACTTTTTATGGCAGAATAAAACCATAGCCCCAAGTCTGCTCAAAATGTCCTAAAAGTGTTTAGTTATGCAGTACGTAGGATAGCCCTATGCTTATACCAATCCCCCACAGTGCTTGTCTTTACCGCCTCTAATGTAAATTTATTCCATGAATCAATAACCCTTTCTGTGAAGAACTTCCTCAGATAACCCCTGAACCTTCTACCCTTCAACTTGAGATCATGACCCCTTGTCCTGGAATTGTTCTTTTAGTGAAAAATACTCACAGCCTCAATTTTGCTAAGCATTTGAAAGTAAATACTTTGTTAATGGGACATTAAATCAATTTTTTTTTCTTTCATGATCCAGATACAGCATGCAATTTTAAGCAACTATCTAATTTACTCCTATTATCAATTTTTCCGCCAATCAGAAAGTGCTACCCAGGTCTGAACCAAAAATGGGCCGGCTTCTGAGCATTACATTCCTGCTTTTTAAATAAAGATACCAAGAGAACAAAGAAAAATTGATAATAGGAGTAAGTTAGAAAGTTGCCTACAATTGCATGCTCTATCTGAATCATGAAAGAAAAGATGTGGGTGTGATATTACTTTAATATACAAGGAGCTGTTAGCTAATCATGCACTTTAACAGTGGAAAGAGCAGTATCAATCAGTGCAGAATGTGGCCTATTCAAAAGTAGGAGCTGAATGTGAGATTAGACATCTTGATGGACATCATATTTTTTTAGGTTTAATAAATTACCCAGAATTCTCCTTTCACGCTTTTTTTTTTTATTAGAAAACGAAAACAAACAATGTAACTTATTTTTTTCACCTTTCTCAGAGAAATTGAAAGCCTCATTTCTCCCTTACATAAAAATAAAGTCTAGCTTGGTTTTAGCTAATATTAGAGCACTACTGCCCTAGTTCTGGAAACAGTCACGTGCATTGTGCTGCTGTCTCCAGCACTCAACCAAGTCCTGAACTTTCAGGATGTTCCTAAACCTTACTTAGTTCAAGTGTGGGCACCATTCAGGGGGTAATAATCCAGAAGGAACAGAGGGGAAAACCTGTCTAGTCTAACAGCCTGCAGCAATGCTTCTTACTTAGCCTGCCTAACCTAACAGCCAGCAGCAATGCTTCTTACTTAGCCTGCCTAACCTAACAGCCTGCAGCAATGCTTCTTACTTAGCCTGCCTAACCTAACAGCCTGCAGCAATGCTTCTTACTTAGCCTGCCTAACCTAACAGCCTGCAGCAATGCTTCTTACTCAGCCTGCCTAACCTAACCTAACAGCCTGCAGCAATGCTTCTTACTCAGCCTGCCTAACCTAACAGCCTGTCTAGCCTAACCTAACAGCCTGTCTAGCCTAACCTAACAGCCTGCAGCAATACTTCTTACTCAGCCTGTGTAGCCTAACCTAACAGCCAGCAGCAATACTTCTTACTCAGCCTGCCTAACCTAACAGCCTGTCTAGCCTAACCTAACAGCCAGCAGCAATACTTCTTACTCAGCCTGCCAAACCTAACAGCCTGTCTAGCCTAACCTAACAGCCAGCAGCAATGCTTCTTACTCAGCCTGTGTAGCCTAACCTAACAGCCTGCAGCAATGCTTCTTACTCAGCCTGCCTAACCTAACCTAACAGCCTGCAGCAATGCTTCTTACTCAGCCTGTCTAACCTAACCTAACAGCCAGCAGCAATGCTTCTTACTCAGCCTGTGTAGCCTAACCTAGCAGCCTGCAGCAATACTTCTTACTCAGCCTGCCTAACCTAACAGCCCGCAGCAATGCTTCTTACTCAGCCTGCCTAACCTAACAGCCTGCAGCAATGCTTCTTACTCAGCCTGTCTAGCCTAACCTAACAGCCTGCAGCAATGCTTCTTACTCAGCCTGTCTACCCTAACCTAACAGCCTGCAGCAATGCTTCTTACTCAGCCTGCCTAACCTAACAGCCTGCAGCAATGCTTCTTACTTAGCCTGTCTAACCTAACAGCCTGTCTAGCCTAACCTAACAGCCCGCAGCAATGCTTCTTACTCAGCCTGCCTAACCTAACAGCCTGTCTAGCCTAACCTAACAGCCCGCAGCAATGCTTCTTACTCAGCCTGCCTAACCTAACAGCCTGTCTAGTCTAACATAACAGCCTGCAGCAATGCTTCTTACTCAGCCTTTGTAGCCTAACCTAACAGCCAGCAGCAATGCTTCTTACTCAGCCTGTGTAGCCTAACAGCCTGTAGCAATGCTTCTTACTCAGCCTGCCTAACCTAACAGCCTGTAGCAATGCTTCTTACTCAGCCTGCCTAACCTAACAGCCTGTAGCAATGCTTCTTACTCAGCCTGCCTAACCTAACCTAACAGCCTGCAGCAATGCTTCTTACTCAGCCTGCCTAACCTAACAGCCTGCAGCAATGCTTCTTACTCAGCCTGTCTAGCCTAACAGCCTGCCTAGCCTAACCTAATAGCCAGCAGCAATGCTTCTTACTCAGCCTGCCTAACCTAACAGCCTGCAGCAATGCTTCTTACTCAGCCTGCCTAGCCTAACCTAACAGCCTGCAGCAATGCTTCTTACTCAGCCTGCCTAGCGTAACCTAACAGCCTGCAGCAATGCTTCTTACTCAGCCTGTCTAGTCTAACCTAACAGCCTGCAGCAATGCTTCTTACTCAGCCTGTCTACCCTAACCTAACAGCCTGCAGCAATGCTTCTTACTCAGCCTGCCTAGCCTAACCTAACAGCCAGCAGCAATGCTTCTTACTCAGCCTGCCTAGCCTAACAGCCTGCAGCAATGCTTCTTACTCAGCCTGCCTACCCTAACCTAACAGCCTGCAGCAATGCTTCTTACTCAGCCTGCCTAGCCTAACCTAACAGCCAGCAGCAATGCTTCTTACTCAGCCTGCCTAGCCTAACCTAACAGCCTGCAGCAATGCTTCTTACTCAGCCTGCCTAACCTAACAGCCAGCAGCAATACTTCTTACTCAGCCTGCCTAGCCTAACCTAACAGCCTGCAGCAATGCTTCTTACTCAGCCTGTCTAACCTAACCTAACAGCCTGCAGCAATGCTTCTTACTCAGCCTGCCTAGTCTAACCTAAAAGCCAGCAGCAATGCTTCTTACTCAGCCTGTGTAGCCTAACTTAACAGCCAGCAGCAATGCTTCTTACTCAGCCTGTCTAACCTAACCTAACAGCCTGCAGCAATGCTTCTTACTCAGCCTGTCTAACCTAACCTAACAGCCAGCAGCAATGCTTCTTACTCAGCCTGTCTAACCTAACCTAACAGCCAGCAGCAATGCTTCTTACTCAGCCTGTCTAACCTAACCTAACAGCCAGCAGCAATGCTTCTTACTCAGCCTGTCTAGTCTAACCTAACAGCCTGCAGCAATGCTTCTTACTCAGCCTGTCTAACCTAACAGCCAGCAGCAATGCTTCTTACTCAGCCTGCCTAACCTAACAGCCTGCAGCAATGCTTCTTACTCAGCCTGCCTAACCTAACAGCCTGTCTAGTCTAACCTAACAGCCCGCAGCAATGCTTCTTACTCAGCCTGCCTAGCCTAACCTAACAGCCAGAAGCAATGCTTCTTACTCAGCCTGCCTAGCCTAACCTAACAGCCTGCAGCAATGCTTCTTACTCAGCCTGCCTAACCTAACAGCCTGTCTAGTCTAACCTAACAGCCCGCAGCAATGCTTCTTACTCAGCCTGCCTAGCCTAACCTAACAGCCTGCAGCAATGCTTCTTACTCAGCCTGTCTAGCCTAACCTAACAGCCTGCAGCAATGCTTCTTACTCAGCCTGTCTAGACTAACCTAACAGCCTGCAGCAATGCTTCTTACTCAGCCTGCCTAGCCTAACCTAACAGCCTGCAGCAATGCTTCTTACTCAGCCTGTCTAGACTAACCTAACAGCCTGCAGCAATGCTTCTTACTCAGCCTGCCTACCCTAACCTAACAGCCTGCAGCAATGCTTCTTACTCAGCCTGCCTAGCCTAACCTAACAGCCTGCAGCAATGCTTCTTACTCAGCCTGTCTAGTCTAACCTAACAGCCAGCAGCAATGCTTCTTACTAAGCCTGCCTAGCCTAACCTAACAGCCTGCAGCAATGCTTCTTACTCAGCCTGTCTAGTCTAACCTAACAGCCAGCAGCAATGCTTCTTACTCAGCCTGCCTAGCCTAACCTAACAGCCAGCAGCAATACTTCTTACTCAGCTTGTCTAGCCTAACCTAACAGCCAGCAGCAATCCTTCTTACTCAGCCTGTCTAGCCTAACCTAACAGCCTGCAGCAATGCTTCTTACTCAGCCTGCCTAGCCTAACCTAACAGCCTGCAGTAATGCTTCTTACTCAGCCTGTCTAACCTAACCTAACAGCCTGCAGCAATGCTTCTTACTCAGCCTGCCTAGTCTAACCTAACAGCCAGCAGCAATGCTTCTTACTCAGCCTGTGTAGCCTAACCTAACAGCCAGCAGCAATGCTTCTTACTCAGCCTGTCTAACCTAACCTAACAGCCTGCAGCAATGCTTCTTACTCAGCCTGTCTAACCTAACCTAACAGCCAGCAGCAATGCTTCTTACTCAGCCTGTCTAGTCTAACCTAACAGCCTGCAGCAATGCTTCTTACTCAGCCTGTCTAACCTAACAGCCAGCAGCAATGCTTCTTACTCAGCCTGCCTAACCTAACAGCCTGTCTAGTCTAACCTAACAGGCTGCAGCAATGCTTCTTACACAGCATTTCTAGTCTAACCTAACAGCCTGCAGCAATGCTTCTTACTCAGCCTGCCTAACCTAACAGCCTGCAGCAATGCTTCTTACTCAGCCTGTCTAGCCTAACAGCCTGTCTAGCCTAACCTAATAGCCAGCAGCAATGGTTCTTACTCAGCCTGCCTAACCTAACAGCCTGTCTAGCCTAACCGAATAGCCTGCAGCAATGCTTCTTACTTAGCCTGCCTAACCTAACAGCCAGCAGCAATGCTTCTTACTTAGCCTGCCTAACCTAACAGCCTGCAGCAATGCTTCTTACTTAGCCTGCCTAACCTAACAGCCTGCAGCAATGCTTCTTACTCAGCCTGCCTAACCTAACAGCCTGTCTAGCCTAACCTAACAGCCTGCAGCAATGCTTCTTACTCAGCCTGTGTAGCCTAACCTAACAGCCTGCAGCAATGCTTCTTACTCAGCCTGCCTAACCTAACAGCCTGCAGCAATGCTTCTTACTCAGCCTGCCTAACCTAACAGCCAGCAGCAATACTTCTTACTCAGCCTGCCTAACCTAACAGCCTGTCTAGCCTAACCTAACAGCCAGCAGCAATGCTTCTTACTCAGCCTGTGTAGCCTAACCTAACAGCCTGCAGCAATGCTTCTTACTCAGCCTGCCTAACCTAACAGCCTGCAGCAATGCTTCTTACTCAGCCTGCCTACCCTAACCTAACAGCCTGCAGCAATGCTTCTTACTCAGCCTGCCTAGCCTAACCTAACAGCCAGCAGCAATGCTTCTTACTCAGCCTGCCTAGCCTAACCTAACAGCCTGCAGCAATGCTTCTTACTCAGCCTGCCTAACCTAACAGCCAGCAGCAATACTTCTAACTCAGCCTGCCTAGCCTAACCTAACAGCCTGCAGCAATGCTTCTTACTCAGCCTGTCTAACCTAACCTAACAGCCTGCAGCAATGCTTCTTACTCAGCCTGCCTAGTCTAACCTAAAAGCCAGCAGCAATGCTTCTTACTCAGCCTGTGTAGCCTAACTTAACAGCCAGCAGCAATGCTTCTTACTCAGCCTGTCTAACCTAACCTAACAGCCTGCAGCAATGCTTCTTACTCAGCCTGTCTAACCTAACCTAACAGCCAGCAGCAATGCTTCTTACTCAGCCTGTCTAACCTAACCTAACAGCCAGCAGCAATGCTTCTTACTCAGCCTGTCTAACCTAACCTAACAGCCAGCAGCAATGCTTCTTACTCAGCCTGTCTAGCCTAACAGCCTGCAGCAATGCTTCTTACTCAGCCTGTCTAACCTAACAGCCAGCAGCAATGCTTCTTACTCAGCCTGTCTAACCTAACAGCCTGCAGCAATGCTTCTTACTCAGCCTGTCTAACCTAACAGCCAGCAGCAATGCTTCTTACTCAGCCTGCCTAACCTAACAGCCTGCAGCAATGCTTCTTACTCAGCCTGCCTAACCTAACAGCCTGTCTAGTCTAACCTAACAGCCCGCAGCAATGCTTCTTACTCAGCCTGCCTAGCCTAACCTAACAGCCAGAAGCAATGCTTCTTACTCAGCCTGCCTAGCCTAACAGCCTGCAGCAATGCTTCTTACTCAGCCTGTCTAGCCTAACCTAACAGCCTGCAGCAATGCTTCTTACAGCCTGTCTAGACTAACCTAACAGCCTGCAGCAATGCTTCTTACTCAGCCTGCCTAGCCTAACCTAACAGCCTGCAGCAATGCTTCTTACTCAGCCTGTCTAGACTAACCTAACAGCCTGCAGCAATGCTTCTTACTCAGCCTGCCTACCCTAACCTAACAGCCTGCAGCAATGCTTCTTACTCAGCCTGCCTAGCCTAACCTAACAGCCTGCAGCAATGCTTCTTACTCAGCCTGTCTAGTCTAACCTAACAGCCAGCAGCAATGCTTCTTACTAAGCCTGCCTAGCCTAACCTAACAGCCTGCAGCAATGCTTCTTACTCAGCCTGTCTAGTCTAACCTAACAGCCAGCAGCAATGCTTCTTACTCAGCCTGCCTAGCCTAACCTAACAGCCAGCAGCAATCCTTCTTACTCAGCTTGTCTAGCCTAACCTAACAGCCAGCAGCAATGCTTCTTACTCAGCCTGTCTAGTCTAACCTAACAGCCTGCAGCAATGCTTCTTACTCAGCCTGTCTAACCTAACAGCCAGCAGCAATGCTTCTTACTCAGCCTGCCTAACCTAACAGCCTGCAGCAATGCTTCTTACTCAGCCTGCCTAACCTAACAGCCTGTCTAGTCTAACCTAACAGCCCGCAGCAATGCTTCTTACTCAGCCTGCCTAGCCTAACCTAACAGCCAGAAGCAATGCTTCTTACTCAGCCTGCCTAGCCTAACAGCCTGCAGCAATGCTTCTTACTCAGCCTGTCTAGCCTAACCTAACAGCCTGCAGCAATGCTTCTTACTCAGCCTGTCTAGACTAACCTAACAGCCTGCAGCAATGCTTCTTACTCAGCCTGTCTAGACTAACCTAACAGCCTGCAGCAATGCTTCTTACTCAGCCTGCCTAGCCTAACCTAACAGCCTGCAGCAATGCTTCTTACTCAGCCTGTCTAGACTAACCTAACAGCCTGCAGCAATGCTTCTTACTCAGCCTGCCTACCCTAACCTAACAGCCTGCAGCAATGCTTCTTACTCAGCCTGCCTAGCCTAACCTAACAGCCTGCAGCAATGCTTCTTACTCAGCCTGTCTAGTCTAACCTAACAGCCTGCAGCAATGCTTCTTACTCAGCCTGTCTAGTCTAACCTAACAGCCAGCAGCAATGCTTCTTACTCAGCCTGCCTAGCCTAACCTAACAGCCAGCAGCAATGCTTCTTACTCAGCCTGTCTAACCTAACAGCCAGCAGCAATACTTCTTACTCAGCCTGTCTAGTCTAACCTAACAGCCAGCAGCAATGCTTCTTACTCAGCCTGCCTAACCTAACAGCCAGCAGCAATGCTTCTTACTCAGCCTGCCTAGCCTAACATAACAGCCAGCAGCAATGCC
Source organism: Bombina bombina (assembly GCF_027579735.1). Lineage (NCBI taxonomy): Eukaryota > Metazoa > Chordata > Amphibia > Anura > Bombinatoridae > Bombina > Bombina bombina. Next base: position 68,388,938 of record NC_069501.1, read on the forward strand.
TCTTACTCAGCCTGCCTAGCCTAACATAACAGCCAGCAGCAATGCTTCTTACTCAGCCTGCCTAACCTAACAGCCTGCAGCAATGCTTCTTACAGCCTGTCTAGACTAACCTAACAGCCTGCAGCAATGCTTCTTACTCAGCCTGCCTAGCCTAACCTAACAGCCTGCAGCAATGCTTCTTACTCAGCCTGTCTAGACTAACCTAACAGCCTGCAGCAATGCTTCTTACTCAGCCTGCCTACCCTAACCTAACAGCCTGCAGCAATGCTTCTTACTCAGCCTGCCTAGCCTAACCTAACAGCCTGCAGCAATGCTTCTTACTCAGCCTGTCTAGTCTAACCTAACAGCCAGCAGCAATGCTTCTTACTAAGCCTGCCTAGCCTAACCTAACAGCCTGCAGCAATGCTTCTTACTCAGCCTGTCTAGTCTAACCTAACAGCCAGCAGCAATGCTTCTTACTCAGCCTGCCTAGCCTAACCTAACAGCCAGCAGCAATCCTTCTTACTCAGCTTGTCTAGCCTAACCTAACAGCCAGCAGCAATGCTTCTTACTCAGCCTGTCTAGTCTAACCTAACAGCCTGCAGCAATGCTTCTTACTCAGCCTGTCTAACCTAACAGCCAGCAGCAATGCTTCTTACTCAGCCTGCCTAACCTAACAGCCTGCAGCAATGCTTCTTACTCAGCCTGCCTAACCTAACAGCCTGTCTAGTCTAACCTAACAGCCCGCAGCAATGCTTCTTACTCAGCCTGCCTAGCCTAACCTAACAGCCAGAAGCAATGCTTCTTACTCAGCCTGCCTAGCCTAACAGCCTGCAGCAATGCTTCTTACTCAGCCTGTCTAGCCTAACCTAACAGCCTGCAGCAATGCTTCTTACTCAGCCTGTCTAGACTAACCTAACAGCCTGCAGCAATGCTTCTTACTCAGCCTGTCTAGACTAACCTAACAGCCTGCAGCAATGCTTCTTACTCAGCCTGCCTAGCCTAACCTAACAGCCTGCAGCAATGCTTCTTACTCAGCCTGTCTAGACTAACCTAACAGCCTGCAGCAATGCTTCTTACTCAGCCTGCCTACCCTAACCTAACAGCCTGCAGCAATGCTTCTTACTCAGCCTGCCTAGCCTAACCTAACAGCCTGCAGCAATGCTTCTTACTCAGCCTGTCTAGTCTAACCTAACAGCCAGCAGCAATGCTTCTTACTAAGCCTGCCTAGCCTAACCTAACAGCCTGCAGCAATGCTTCTTACTCAGCCTGTCTAGTCTAACCTAACAGCCAGCAGCAATGCTTCTTACTCAGCCTGCCTAGCCTAACCTAACAGCCAGCAGCAATACTTCTTACTCAGCTTGTCTAGCCTAACCTAACAGCCAGCAGCAATCCTTCTTACTCAGCCTGTCTAGCCTAACCTAACAGCCTGCAGCAATGCTTCTTACTCAGCCTGCCTAGCCTAACCTAACAGCCTGCAGCAATGCTTCTTACTCAGCCTGTCTAACCTAACCTAACAGCCTGCAGCAATGCTTCTTACTCAGCCTGCCTAGTCTAACCTAACAGCCAGCAGCAATGCTTCTTACTCAGCCTGTGTAGCCTAACCTAACAGCCAGCAGCAATGCTTCTTACTCAGCCTGTCTAACCTAACCTAACAGCCTGCAGCAATGCTTCTTACTCAGCCTGTCTAACCTAACCTAACAGCCAGCAGCAATGCTTCTTACTCAGCCTGTCTAGTCTAACCTAACAGCCTGCAGCAATGCTTCTTACTCAGCCTGTCTAACCTAACAGCCAGCAGCAATGCTTCTTACTCAGCCTGCCTAACCTAACAGCCTGTCTAGTCTAACCTAACAGGCTGCAGCAATGCTTCTTACACAGCATTTCTAGTCTAACCTAACAGCCTGCAGCAATGCTTCTTACTCAGCCTGCCTAACCTAACAGCCTGCAGCAATGCTTCTTACTCAGCCTGTCTAGCCTAACAGCCTGTCTAGCCTAACCTAATAGCCAGCAGCAATGGTTCTTACTCAGCCTGCCTAACCTAACAGCCTGTCTAGCCTAACCTAATAGCCTGCAGCAATGCTTCTTACTTAGCCTGCCTAACCTAACAGCCAGCAGCAATGCTTCTTACTTAGCCTGCCTAACCTAACAGCCTGCAGCAATGCTTCTTACTTAGCCTGCCTAACCTAACAGCCTGCAGCAATGCTTCTTACTCAGCCTGCCTAACCTAACAGCCTGTCTAGCCTAACCTAACAGCCTGCAGCAATGCTTCTTACTCAGCCTGTGTAGCCTAACCTAACAGCCTGCAGCAATGCTTCTTACTCAGCCTGCCTAACCTAACAGCCTGCAGCAATGCTTCTTACTCAGCCTGCCTAACCTAACAGCCTGTGTAGCCTAACCTAACAGCCAGCAGCAATACTTCTTACTCAGCCTGCCTAACCTAACAGCCTGTCTAGCCTAACCTAACAGCCAGCAGCAATGCTTCTTACTCAGCCTGTGTAGCCTAACCTAACAGCCTGCAGCAATGCTTCTTACTCAGCCTGCCTAACCTAACAGCCCGCAGCAATGCTTCTTACTCAGCCTGCCTAACCTAACAGCCTGCAGCAATGCTTCTTACTCAGCCTGTCTAGCCTAACCTAACAGCCTGCAGCAATGCTTCTTACTCAGCCTGCCTAACCTAACAGCCTGTCTAGCCTAACCTAACAGCCTGCAGCAATGCTTCTTACTCAGCCTGCCTAACCTAACAGCCTGCAGCAATGCTTCTTACTTAGCCTGTCTAACCTAACAGCCTGTCTAGCCTAACCTAACAGCCCGCAGCAATGCTTCTTACTCAGCCTGCCTAACCTAACAGCCTGTCTAGCCTAACCTAACAGCACGCAGCAATGTTTCTTACTCAGCCTGCCTAACCTAACAGCCTGTCTAGTCTAACATAACAGCCTGCAGCAATGCTTCTTACTCAGCCTTTGTAGCCTAACCTAACAGCCAGCAGCAATGCTTCTTACTCAGCCTGTGTAGCCTAACAGCCTGTAGCAATGCTTCTTACTCAGCCTGCCTAACCTAACAGCCTGTAGCAATGCTTCTTACTCAGCCTGCCTAACCTAACAGCCTGTAGCAATGCTTCTTACTCAGCCTGCCTAACCTAACCTAACAGCCTGCAGCAATGCTTCTTACTCAGCCTGCCTAACCTAACAGCCTGCAGCAATGCTTCTTACTCAGCCTGTCTAGCCTAACAGCCTGCCTAGCCTAACCTAATAGCCAGCAGCAATGCTTCTTACTCAGCCTGCCTAGCCTAACCTAACAGCCTGCAGCAATGCTTCTTACTCAGCCTGCCTAGCCTAACCTAACAGCCTGCAGCAATGCTTCTTACTCAGCCTGCCTAGCGTAACCTAACAGCCTGCAGCAATGCTTCTTACTCAGCCTGTCTAGTCTAACCTAACAGCCTGCAGCAATGCTTCTTACTCAGCCTGCCTAGCCTAACCTAACAGCCAGCAGCAATGCTTCTTACTCAGCCTGCCTAGCCTAACAGCCTGCAGCAATGCTTCTTACTCAGCCTGCCTACCCTAACCTAACAGCCTGCAGCAATGCTTCTTACTCAGCCTGCCTAGCCTAACCTAACAGCCAGCAGCAATGCTTCTTACTCAGCCTGCCTAGCCTAACCTAACAGCCTGCAGCAATGCTTCTTACTCAGCCTGCCTAACCTAACAGCCAGCAGCAATACTTCTTACTCAGCCTGCCTAGCCTAACCTAACAGCCTGCAGCAATGCTTCTTACTCAGCCTGTATAACCTAACCTAACAGCCTGCAGCAATGCTTCTTACTCAGCCTGCCTAGTCTAACCTAAAAGCCAGCAGCAATGCTTCTTACTCAGCCTGTGTAGCCTAACTTAACAGCCAGCAGCAATGCTTCTTACTCAGCCTGTCTAACCTAACCTAACAGCCTGCAGCAATGCTTCTTACTCAGCCTGTCTAACCTAACCTAACAGCCAGCAGCAATGCTTCTTACTCAGCCTGTCTAACCTAACCTAACAGCCAGCAGCAATGCTTCTTACTCAGCCTGTCTAACCTAACCTAACAGCCAGCAGCAATGCTTCTTACTCAGCCTGTCTAGCCTAACAGCCTGCAGCAATGCTTCTTACTCAGCCTGTCTAACCTAACAGCCAGCAGCAATGCTTCTTACTCAGCCTGTCTAACCTAACAGCCTGCAGCAATGCTTCTTACTCAGCCTGTCTAACCTAACAGCCAGCAACAATGCTTCTTACTCAGCCTGCCTAACCTAACAGCCTGCAGCAATGCTTCTTACTCAGCCTGCCTAACCTAACAGCCTGTCTAGTCTAACCTAACAGCCCGCAGCAATGCTTCTTACTCAGCCTGCCTAGCCTAACCTAACAGCCAGAAGCAATGCTTCTTACTCAGCCTGCCTAGCCTAACAGCCTGCAGCAATGCTTCTTACTCAGCCTGTCTAGCCTAACCTAACAGCCTGCAGCAATGCTTCTTACTCAGCCTGTCTAGACTAACCTAACAGCCTGCAGCAATGCTTCTTACTCAGCCTGCCTAGCCTAACCTAACAGCCTGCAGCAATGCTTCTTACTCAGCCTGTCTAGACTAACCTAACAGCCTGCAGCAATGCTTCTTACTCAGCCTGCCTACCCTAACCTAACAGCCTGCAGCAATGCTTCTTACTCAGCCTGCCTAGCCTAACCTAACAGCCTGCAGCAATGCTTCTTACTCAGCCTGTCTAGTCTAACCTAACAGCCAGCAGCAATGCTTCTTACTAAGCCTGCCTAGCCTAACCTAACAGCCTGCAGCAATGCTTCTTACTCAGCCTGTCTAGTCTAACCTAACAGCCAGCAGCAATGCTTCTTACTCAGCCTGCCTAGCCTAACCTAACAGCCAGCAGCAATCCTTCTTACTCAGCTTGTCTAGCCTAACCTAACAGCCAGCAGCAATGCTTCTTACTCAGCCTGTCTAGTCTAACCTAACAGCCAGCAGCAATGCTTCTTACTCAGCCTGTCTAACCTAACAGCCAGCAGCAATGCTTCTTACTCAGCCTGCCTAACCTAACAGCCTGCAGCAATGCTTCTTACTCAGCCTGCCTAACCTAACAGCCTGTCTAGTCTAACCTAACAGCCCGCAGCAATGCTTCTTACTCAGCCTGCCTAGCCTAACCTAACAGCCAGAAGCAATGCTTCTTACTCAGCCTGCCTAGCCTAACAGCCTGCAGCAATGCTTCTTACTCAGCCTGCCTAGCCTAACCTAACAGCCTGCAGCAATGCTTCTTACTCAGCCTGTCTAGCCTAACCTAACAGCCTGCAGCAATGCTTCTTACTCAGCCTGTCTAGACTAACCTAACAGCCTGCAGCAATGCTTCTTACTCAGCCTGCCTAGCCTAACCTAACAGCCTGCAGCAATGCTTCTTACTCAGCCTGCCTACCCTAACCTAACAGCCTGCAGCAATGCTTCTTACTCAGCCTGCCTAGCCTAACCTAACAGCCTGCAGCAATGCTTCTTACTCAGCCTGTCTAGTCTAACCTAACAGCCAGCAGCAATGCTTCTTACTAAGCCTGCCTAGCCTAACCTAACAGCCTGCAGCAATGCTTCTTACTCAGCCTGTCTAGTCTAACCTAACAGCCTGCAGCAATGCTTCTTACTCAGCCTGCCTAACCTAACAGCCAGCAGCAATACTTCTTACTCAGCCTGCCTAGCCTAACCTAACAGCCTGCAGCAATGCTTCTTACTCAGCCTGTCTAACCTAACCTAACAGCCTGCAGCAATGCTTCTTACTCAGCCTGCCTAGTCTAACCTAAAAGCCAGCAGCACTGCTTCTTACTCAGCCTGTGTAGCCTAACTTAACAGCCAGCAGCAATGCTTCTTACTCAGCCTGTCTAACCTAACCTAACAGCCTGCAGCAATGCTTCTTACTCAGCCTGTCTAACCTAACCTAACAGCCAGCAGCAATGCTTCTTACTCAGCCTGTCTAACCTAACCTAACAGCCAGCAGCAATGCTTCTTACTCAGCCTGTCTAACCTAACCTAACAGCCAGCAGCAATGCTTCTTACTCAGCCTGTCTAGTCTAACCTAACAGCCTGCAGCAATGCTTCTTACTCAGCCTGTCTAACCTAACAGCCAGCAGCAATGCTTCTTACTCAGCCTGCCTAACCTAACAGCCTGCAGCAATGCTTCTTACTCAGCCTGCCTAACCTAACAGCCTGTCTAGTCTAACCTAACAGCCCGCAGCAATGCTTCTTACTCAGCCTGCCTAGCCTAACCTAACAGCCAGAAGCAATGCTTCTTACTCAGCCTGCCTAGCCTAACAGCCTGCAGCAATGCTTCTTACTCAGCCTGCCTAACCTAACCTAACAGCCTGCAGCAATGCTTCTTACTCAGCCTGCCTAACCTAACCTAACAGCCAGCAGCAATGCTTCTTACTCAGCCTGTCTAGCCTAACCTAACAGCCTGCAGCAATGCTTCTTACTCAGCCTGCCTAGCCTAACCTAACAGCCTGCAGCAATGCTTCTTACTCAGCCTGTCTAGACTAACCTAACAGCCTGCAGCAATGCTTCTTACTCAGCCTGTCTAGACTAACCTAACAGCCTGCAGCAATGCTTCTTACTCAGCCTGCCTACCCTAACCTAACAGCCTGCAGCAATGCTTCTTACTCAGCCTGCCTAGCCTAACCTAACAGCCTGCAGCAATGCTTCTTACTCAGCCTGTCTAGTCTAACCTAACAGCCAGCAGCAATGCTTCTTACTAAGCCTGCCTAGCCTAACCTAACAGCCTGCAGCAATGCTTCTTACTCAGCCTGCCTAACCTAACAGCCTGTCTAGTCTAACATAACAGCCTGCAGCAATGCTTCTTACTCAGCCTTTGTAGCCTAACCTAACAGCCAGCAGCAATGCTTCTTACTCAGCCTGTGTAGCCTAACAGCCTGTAGCAATGCTTCTTACTCAGCCTGCCTAACCTAACAGCCTGTAGCAATGCTTCTTACTCAGCCTGCCTAACCTAACCTAACAGCCTGCAGCAATGCTTCTTACTCAGCCTGCCTAACCTAACAGCCTGTAGCAATGCTTCTTACTCAGCCTGTCTAGCCTAACAGCCTGCAGCAATGCTTCTTACTCAGCCTGCCTACCCTAACCTAACAGCCTGCAGCAATGCTTCTTACTCAGCCTGCCTAGCCTAACCTAACAGCCTGCAGCAATGCTTCTTACTCAGCCTGTCTAACCTAACCTAACAGCCTGCAGCAATGCTTCTTACTCAGCCTGCCTAGTCTAACCTAACAGCCAGCAGCAATGCTTCTTACTCAGCCTGTGTAGCCTAACCTAACAGCCAGCAGCAATGCTTCTTACTCAGCCTGTCTAACCTAACCTAACAGCCTGCAGCAATGCTTCTTACTCAGCCTGTCTATCCTAACCTAACAGCCAGCAGCAATGCTTCTTACTCAGCCTGTCTAGTCTAACCTAACAGCCTGCATCAATGCTTCTTACTCAGCCTGTCTAACCTAACAGCCAGCAGCAATGCTTCTTACTCAGCCTGCCTAACCTAACAGCCTGTCTAGTCTAACCTAACAGGCTGCAGCAATGCTTCTTACTCAGCATTTCTAGTCTAACCTAACAGCCTGCAGCAATGCTTCTTACTCAGCCTGCCTAACCTAACAGCCTGCAGCAATGCTTCTTACTCAGCCTGTCTAGCCTAACAGCCTGTCTAGCCTAACCTAATAGCCAGTAGCAATGGTTCTTACTCAGCCTGCCTAACCTAACAGCCTGCAGCAATGCTTCTTACTCAGCCTGTCTAACCTAACAGCCTGCAGCAATGCTTCTTACTCAGCCTGTCTAACCTAACAGCCTGCAGCAATGCTTCTTACTCAGCCTGTCTAGCCTAACCTAACAGCCTGCAACAATGCTTCTTACTCAGCCTGTCTAGTCTAACCTAAAAGCCTGCAGCAATGCTTCTTACTCAGCCTGTCTAGCCTAACCTAACAGCCTGCAGCAATGCTTCTTACTCAGCCTGTCTAGCCTAACCTAACAGCCAGCAGCAATGCTTCTTACTCAGCCTGCCTAACCTAACCTAACAGCCTGCAGCAATGCTTCTTACTCAGCCTGTGTAGCCTAACCTAACAGCCTGCAGCAATGCTTCTTACTCAGCCTGCCTAGCCTAACCTAACAACCAGCAGCAATGCTTCTTACTCAGCCTGCCTAGCCTAACCTAACAGCCAGCAGCAATGCTTCTTACTCAGCCTGTGTAGCCTAACCTAACAGCCTGCAGCAATGCTTCTTACTCAGCCTGCCTAGCCTAACCTAACAGCCTGCAGCAATACTTCTTACTCAGCCTGCCTAACCTAACAGCCTGCAGCAATGCTTCTTACTCAGCCTGTCTAACCTAACAGCCTGCAGCAGTGCTTCTTACTCAGCCTGTCTAGCCTAACCTAACAGCCTGCAACAATGCTTCTTACTCAGCCTGCCTAGCCTAACCTAACAGCCTGCAACAATGCTTCTTATTCAGCCTGTCTAACCTAACCTAACAACCAGCAGCAATGCTTCTTACTCAGCCTGCCTAGCCTAACCTAACAGCCAGCAGCAATGCTTCTTACTCAGCCTGTGTAGCCTAACCTAACAGCCTGCAGCAATGCTTCTTACTCAGCCTGCCTAGCCTAACCTAACAGCCTGCAACAATGCTTCTTATTCAGCCTGTCTAACCTAACCTAACAGCCTGCAGCAATGCTTCTTACTCAGCCTGCCTAGCCTAACCTAACAGCCTGCAACAATGCTTCTTATTCAGCCTGTCTAACCTAACCTAACAGCCCGCAGCAATGCTTCTTACTCAGCCTGTGTAGCCTAACCTAACAGCCCGCAGCAATGCTTCTTACTCAGCCTGTGTAGCCTAACCTAACAGCCTGCAGCAATGCTTCTTACTCAGCCTGCCTAGCCTAATCTAAAAGCCTGCAGCAATGCTTCTTACTCAGCCTGCCTAACCTAACAGCCTGCAGCAATGCTTCTTACTCAGCCTGCCTAACCTAACAGCCTGCAGCAATGCTTCTTACTCAGCCTGCCTAACCTAACAGCCTGCAGCAATGCTTCTTACTCAGCCTGCCTATCCTAACCTAACAGCCTGTCTAGCCTAACCTAACAGCCTGCAGCAATGCTTCTTACTCAGCCTGCCTAGCCTAACTTAACAGCCTGCAGCAATACTTCTTACTCAGCCTATCTAGCCAAACCTACAGCCAGCAGCAATACTTCTTACTCAGCCTGCCTAGCCTAACCTAACAGCCAGCAGCAATGCTTCTTACTCAGCCTGCCTAGCCTAACCTAACAGCCAGCAGCAATGCTTCTTACTCAGCCTGCCTAACCTAACCTAACAGCCAGCAGCAATGCTTCTTACTCAGCCTGCCTAGCCTAACTTAACAGCCTGCAGCAATACTTCTTACTCAGCCTGCCTAGTCTAACCTAACAGCCTGCAGCAATACTTCTTACTCAGCCTGCCTAGCCTAACCTAACAGCCTGCAGCAATACTTCTTACTCAGCCTGCCTAGTCTAACCTAACAGCCTGCAGCAATACTTCTTACTCAGCCTGCCTAGCCTAACCTAACAGCCTTCTGCAATGCTTCTTACTCAGCCTGTCTAGCCTAACCTAACAGCCTGCAACAATGCTTCTTACTCAGCCTGTCTAGCCTAACCTAACAGCCTGCAGCAATGCTTCTTACTAAGCCTAGCGTTACCTACCTAACAGCCTGTCTAGCCTAACCTAACAGCCCGCAGCAATACTTCTTACTCAGCCTATCTAGCCAAACCTACAGCCAGCAGCAATACTTCTTACTCAGCCTGCCTAGCCTAACTTAACAGCCAGCAGCAATGCTTCTTACTCAGCCTGCCTAACCTAACAGCCTGCAGCAATGCTTCTTACTCAGCCTGTCTAGCCTAACCTAACAGCCCGCAGCAATGCTTCTTATTCAGCCCGTCTAGTCTAACCTAACAGCCAGCAGCAATGCTTCTTACTCAGCCTGCCTAGTCTAACCTAACAGCCAGCAGCAATCCTTCTTACTCAGCCTGTCTAGCCTAACCTAACAGCCAGCAGCAATGCTTCTTACTCAGCCTGCCTAGCGTAACCTAACAGCCAGCAGCAATGCTTCTTACTAAGCCTGCCTAGCCTAACCTAACAGCCTGCAGCAATTCTTCTTATTCAGCCTGCCTAGTCTAACCTAACAGCCTTCAACAATGCTTCTTACTCAGCCTGTCTAGCCTAACCTAACAGCCTTCAACAATGCTTCTTACTCAGCCTGCCTAACCTAACCTAACAGCCTGCAGCAATGCTTCTTACTCAGCCTGTCTAGCCTAACCTAACAGCCAGCAGCAATGCTTCTTATTCAGCCTGCCTAACCTAACCTAACAGCCTTCAACAATGCTTCTTACTCAGCCTGTCTAGCCTAACCTAACAGCCTTCAACAATGCTTCTTACTCAGCCTGTCTAACCTAACAGCCTTCAACAATGCTTCTTACTCAGCCTGCCTAACCTAACAGCCTGTCTAGTCTAACCTAACAGCCTGCAGCAATGCTTCTTACTCAGCCTGTCTAGCCTAACATAACAGCCAGCAGCAATGCTTCTTACTCAGCCTGTCTAGCCTAACCTAACAGCCCGCAGCAATGCTTCTTACTCAGCCTGCCTAACCTAACCTAACAGCCTGCAGCAATGCTTCTTACTCAGCCTGTCTAACCTAACAGCCTGCAGCAATGCTTCTTACTCAGCCTGTCTAACCTAACAGCCTGCAGCAATGCTTCTTACTCAGCCTGCCTAACCTAACAGCCTGCAGCAATGCTTCTTACTCAGCCTGTCTAGCCTAACAGCCTGTCTAGCCTAACCTAATAGCCAGCAGCAATGGTTCTTACTCAGGCTGCCTAACCTAACAGCCTGCAGCAATGCTTCTTACTCAGCCTGTCTAACCTAACAGCCTGCAGCAATGCTTCTTACTCAGCCTGTCTAACCTAACAGCCTGCAGCAATGCTTCTTACTCAGCCTGTCTAGCCTAACCTAACAGCCTGCAACAATGCTTCTTACTCAGCCTGTCTAGTCTAACCTAAAAGCCTGCAGCAATGCTTCTTACTCAGCCTGTCTAGCCTAACCTAACAGCCTGCAGCAATGCTTCTTACTCAGCCTGTCTAGCCTAACCTAACAGCCAGCAGCAATGCTTCTTACTCAGCCTGCCTAACCTAACCTAACAGCCTGCAGCAATGCTTCTTACTCAGCCTGTGTAGCCTAACCTAACAGCCTGCAGCAATGCTTCTTACTCAGCCTGCCTAGCCTAACCTAACAACCAGCAGCAATGCTTCTTACTCAGCCTGCCTAGCCTAACCTAACAGCCAGCAGCAATGCTTCTTACTCAGCCTGTGTAGCCTAACCTAACAGCCTGCAGCAATGCTTCTTACTCAGCCTGCCTAGCCTAACCTAACAGCCTGCAGCAATGCTTCTTACTCAGCCTGCCTAACCTAACAGCCTGCAGCAATGCTTCTTACTCAGCCTGCCTAACCTAACAGCCTGCAGCAATGCTTCTTACTCAGCCTGTCTAACCTAACAGCCTGCAGCAGTGCTTCTTACTCAGCCTGTCTAGCCTAACCTAACAGCCTACCTAACAGCCAGCAATGCTTCTTACTCAGCCTGCCTAGCCTAACCTAACAGCCTGCAGCAATGCTTCTTACTCAGCCTGCCTAACCTAACAGCCTGCAGCAATGCTTCTTACTCAGCCTGCCTAACCTAACAGCCTGCAGCAATGCTTCTTACTCAGCCTGTCTAACCTAACAGCCTGCAGCAGTGCTTCTTACTCAGCCTGTCTAGCCTAACCTAACAGCCTGCAACAATGCTTCTTACTCAGCCTGCCTAGCCTAACCTAACAGCCTGCAGCAATGCTTCTTACTCAGCCTGCCTAACCTAACAGCCTGCAGCAATGCTTCTTACTCAGTCTGCCTAACCTTACAGCCTGCAGCAATGCTTCTTACTCAGTCTGCCTAACCTAACAGCCTGCAGCAATGCTTCTTACTCAGCCTGCCTAACCTAACAGCCCGCAGCAATGCTTCTTACTCAGCCTGCCTAACCTAACAGCCTGCAGCAATGCTTCTTACTCAGTCTGCCTAACATAACAGCCAGCAGCAATGCTTCTTACTCAGTCTGCCTAACCTAACAGCCTGCAGCAATGCTTCTTACTCAGCCTGCCTAACCTAACAGCCTGCAGCAATGCTTCTTACTCAGCCTGCCTAACCTAACAGCCTGCAGCAATGCCTCTTACTCAGCCTACCTAACCTAACAGCCTGCAACAATGCTTCTTACTCAGCCTGCCTAACCTAACAGCCTGCAGCAATGCTTCTTACTCAGCCTGTCTAACCTAACAGCCTGCAGCAATACTTCTTACTCAGCCTGCCTAACCTAACAGCCTGCAGCAATGCCTCTTACTCAGCCTACCTAACCTAACAGCCTGCAGCAATGCTTCTTACTCAGTCTGCCTAACCTAACAGCCTGCAGCAATGCTTCTTACTCAGCCTGCCTAACCTAACAGCCTGCAGCAATGCTTCTTACTCAGCCTGCCTAACCTAACAGCCTGCAGCAATGTCTCTTACTCAGCCTACCTAACCTAACAGCCTGCAACAATGCTTCTTACTCAGCCTGCCTAACCTAACAGCCTACAGCAATGCTTCTTACTCAGCCTGCCTAACCTAGCAGCCAGCAGCAATGCTTCTTACTCAGCCTGCCTAACCTAACAGCCTGCAGCAATGCTTCTTACTCAGCCTGCCTAGCCTAACCTAACAGCCTGCAGCAATGCTTCTTACTCAGCCTGCCTAACCTAACAGCCCGCAGCAATGCTTCTTACTCAGCCTGCCTAACCTAACAGCCTGCAGCAATGCTTCTTACTCAGTCTGCCTAACATAACAGCCAGCAGCAATGCTTCTTACTCAGGCTGCCTAACCTAACAGCCTGCAGCAATGCTTCTTACTCAGCCTGCCTAACCTAACAGCCTGCAGCAATGCTTCTTACTCAGCCTGCCTAACCTAACAGCCTGCAGTAATGCTTCTTACTCAGTCTGCCTAACCTAACAGCCTGCAGCAATGCTTCTTACTCAGTCTGCCTAACCTAACAGCCTGCAGCAATGCTTCTTACTCAGCCTGTCTAACCTAACCTAACAGCCTGCAGCAATGCTTCTTACTCAGCCTGCCTAACCTAACAGCCTGCAGCAATGCTTCTTACTCAGCCTGCCTAACCTAACAACCTGCAGCAATGCTTCTTACTCAGCCTGTCTAACCTAACAGCCTGCAGCAATGCTTCTTACTCAGCCTGCCTAACCTAACAGCCTGCAGCAATGCTTCTTACTCAGCCTGTGTAGCCTAACCTAACAGCCTGCAGCAATGCTTCTTACTCAGCCTGCCTAGCCTAACCTAACAGCCTGCAGCAATGCTTCTTACTCAGCCTGCCTAACCTAACAGCCTGCAGCAATGCTTCTTACTCAGCCTGCCTAACCTAACAGCCTGCAGCAATGCTTCTTACTCAGCCTGTCTAACCTAACAGCCTGCAGCAGTGCTTCTTACTCAGCCTGTCTAGCCTAACCTAACAGCCTGCAACAATGCTTCTTACTCAGCCTGCCTAGCCTAACCTAACAGCCTGCAGCAATGCTTCTTACTCAGCCTGCCTAACCTAACAGCCTGCAGCAATGCTTCTTACTCAGTCTGCCTAACCTTACAGCCTGCAGCAATGCTTCTTACTCAGTCTGCCTAACCTAACAGCCTGCAGCAATGCTTCTTACTCAGCCTGCCTAACCTAACAGCCCGCAGCAATGCTTCTTACTCAGCCTGCCTAACCTAACAGCCTGCAGCAATGCTTCTTACTCAGTCTGCCTAACATAACAGCCAGCAGCAATGCTTCTTACTCAGTCTGCCTAACCTAACAGCCTGCAGCAATGCTTCTTACTCAGCCTGCCTAACCTAACAGCCTGCAGCAATGCTTCTTACTCAGCCTGCCTAACCTAACAGCCTGCAGCAATGCCTCTTACTCAGCCTACCTAACCTAACAGCCTGCAACAATGCTTCTTACTCAGCCTGCCTAACCTAACAGCCTGCAGCAATGCTTCTTACTCAGCCTGTCTAACCTAACAGCCTGCAGCAATACTTCTTACTCAGCCTGCCTAACCTAACAGCCTGCAGCAATGCCTCTTACTCAGCCTACCTAACATAACAGCCTGCAGCAATGCTTCTTACTCAGTCTGCCTAACCTAACAGCCTGCAGCAATGCTTCTTACTCAGCCTGCCTAACCTAACAGCCTGCAGCAATGCTTCTTACTCAGCCTGCCTAACCTAACAGCCTGCAGCAATGTCTCTTACTCAGCCTACCTAACCTAACAGCCTGCAACAATGCTTCTTACTCAGCCTGCCTAACCTAACAGCCTACAGCAATGCTTCTTACTCAGCCTGCCTAACCTAGCAGCCAGCAGCAATGCTTCTTACTCAGCCTGCCTAACCTAACAGCCTGCAGCAATGCTTCTTACTCAGCCTGCCTAGCCTAACCTAACAGCCTGCAGCAATGCTTCTTACTCAGCCTGCCTAACCTAACAGCCCGCAGCAATGCTTCTTACTCAGCCTGCCTAACCTAACAGCCTGCAGCAATGCTTCTTACTCAGTCTGCCTAACATAACAGCCAGCAGCAATGCTTCTTACTCAGGCTGCCTAACCTAACAGCCTGCAGCAATGCTTCTTACTCAGCCTGCCTAACCTAACAGCCTGCAGCAATGCTTCTTACTCAGCCTGCCTAACCTAACAGCCTGCAGTAATGCTTCTTACTCAGTCTGCCTAACCTAACAGCCTGCAGCAATGCTTCTTACTCAGCCTGTCTAACCTAACCTAACAGCCTGCAGCAATGCTTCTTACTCAGCCTGCCTAACCTAACAGCCTGCAGCAATGCTTCTTACTCAGCCTGCCTAACCTAACAACCTGCAGCAATGCTTCTTACTCAGCCTGTCTAACCTAACAGCCTGCAGCAATGCTTCTTACTCAGCCTGCCTAACCTAACAGCCTGCAGCAATGCTTCTTACTCAGCCTGCGTAGCCTAACCTAACAGCCTGCAGCAATGCTTCTTACTCAGCCTGCCTAGCCTAACCTAACAGCCTGCAGCAATGCTTCTTACTCAGCCTGCCTAACCTAACAGCCTGCAGCAATGCTTCTTACTCAGCCTGCCTAACCTAACAGCCTGCAGCAATGCTTCTTACTCAGCCTGTCTAACCTAACAGCCTGCAGCAGTGCTTCTTACTCAGCCTGTCTAGCCTAACCTAACAGCCTGCAACAATGCTTCTTACTCAGCCTGCCTAGCCTAACCTAACAGCCTGCAACAATGCTTCTTATTCAGCCTGTCTAACCTAACCTAACAGCCTGCAGCAATGCTTCTTACTCAGCCTGCCTAGCCTAACCTAACAGCCTGCAACAATGCTTCTTATTCAGCCTGTCTAACCTAACCTAACAGCCTGCAGCAATGCTTCTTACTCAGCCTGCCTAGCCTAACCTAACAGCCCGCAGCAATGCTTCTTACTCAGCCTGTGTAGCCAAACCTAACAGCCCGCAGCAATGCTTCTTACTCAGCCTGTGTAGCCTAACCTAACAGCCTGCAGCAATGCTTCTTACTCAGCCTGCCTAGCCTAATCTAAAAGCCTGCAGCAATGCTTCTTACTCAGCCTGCCTAACCTAACAGCCTGCAGCAATGCTTCTTACTCAGCCTGCCTAACCTAACAGCCTGCAGCAATGCTTCTTACTCAGCCTGCCTAACCTAACAGCCTGCAGCAATGCTTCTTACTCAGCCTGCCTAGCCTAACCTAACAGCCTGTCTAGCCTAACCTAACAGCCTGCAGCAATGCTTCTTACTCAGCCTGCCTAGCCTAACTTAACAGCCTGCAGCAATACTTCTTACTCAGCCTGCCTAGTCTAACCTAACAGCCTGCAGCAATACTTCTTACTCAGCCTGCCTAGCCTAACCTAACAGCCTGCAGCAATACTTCTTACTCAGCCTGCCTAGCCTAACTTAACAGCCTGCAGCAATACTTCTTACTCAGCCTGCCTAGTCTAACCTAACAGCCTGCAGCAATACTTCTTACTCAGCCTGCCTAGCCTAACCTAACAGCCTGCAGCAATACTTCTTACTCAGCCTGCCTAGTCTAACCTAACAGCATGCAGCAATACTTCTTACTCAGCCTGCCTAGCCCAACCTAACAGCCTGCAGCAATACTTCTTACTCAGCCTGCCTAGCCTAACCTAACAGCCTTCTGCAATGCTTCTTACTCAGCCTGTCTAGCCTAACCTAACAGCCTGCAACAATGCTTCTTACTCAGCCTGTCTAGCCTAACCTAACAGCCTGCAGCAATGCTTCTTACTAAGCCTGCATAATCTAACCTAACAGCCTGCAGCAATGCTTCTTACTCAGCCTGCCTAGCGTTACCTACCTAACAGCCTGTCTAGCCTAACCTAACAGCCCGCAGCAATACTTCTTACTCAGCCTATCTAGCCAAACCTACAGCCAGCAGCAATACTTCTTACTCAACCTGCCTAGCCTAACTTAACAGCCAGCAGCAATGCTTCTTACTCAGCCTGCCTAACCTAACAGCCTGCAGCAATGCTTCTTACTCAGCTTGTCTAGCCTAACCTAACAGCCCGCAGCAATGCTTCTTATTCAGCCCGTCTAGTCTAACCTAACAGCCAGCAGCAATGCTTCTTACTGAGCCTGCCTAGTCTAACCTAACAGCCATCAGCAATCCTTCTTACTCAGCCTGTCTAGCCTAACCTAACAGCCAGCAGCAATGCTTCTTACTCAGCCTGCCTAGCCTAACCTAACAGCCTGCAGCAATGCTTCTTATTCAGCCTGCCTAGTCTAACCTAACAGCATTCAACAATGCTTCTTACTCAGCCTGTCTAGCCTAACCTAACAGCCTTCAACAATGCTTCTTACTCAGCCTGCCTAACCTAACCTAACAGCCTGCAGCAATGCTTCTTACTCAGCCTGTCTAGCCTAACCTAACAGCCAGCAGCAATGCTTCTTATTCAGCCTGCCTAACCTAACCTAACAGCCTTCAACAATGCTTCTTACTCAGCCTGTCTAGCCTAACCTAACAGCCTTCAACAATGCTTCTTACTCAGCCTGTCTAACCTAACAGCCTTCAACAATGCTTCTTACTCAGCCTGCCTAACCTAACAGCCTGTCTAGTCTAACCTAACAGCCTGCAGCAATGCTTCTTACTCAGCCTGTCTAGCCTAACATAACAGCCAGCAGCAATGCTTCTTACTCAGCCTGTCTAGCCTAACCTAACAGCCCGCAGCAATGCTTCTTACTCAGCCTGCCTAACCTAACCTAACAGCCTGCAGCAATGCTTCTTACTCAGCCTGTCTAACCTAACAGCCTGCAGCAATGCTTCTTACTCAGCCTGTCTAACCTAACAGCCTGCAGCAATGCTTCTTACTCAGCCTGTCTAGTCTAACCTAACAGCCAGCAGCAATGCTTCTTACTCAGCCTGTCTAGCCTAACCTAACAGCCTGCAGCAATGCTTCTTACTCAGCCTGTCTAGCCTAACCTAACAGCCTGCAGCAATGCTTCTTACTCAGCCTGTCTAGCCTAACCTAACAGCCTGCAGCAATGCTTCTTACTCAGCCTATCTAGCCTAACCTAACAGCCTGCAGCAATGCTTCTTACTCAGCCTGCCTAGCCTAACCTAACAGCCAGCAGCAATGCTTCTTACTCAGCCTGTCTAGTCTAACCTAACAGCCAGCAGCAATGCTTCTTACTCAGCCTGCCTAACCTAACAGCCAGCAGCAATGCTTCTTACTCAGCCTGCCTAGCCTAACCTAACAGCCAGCAGCAATGCTTCTTACTCAGCCTGTCTAGTCTAACCTAACAGCCAGCAGCAATGCTTCTTACTCAGCCTGCCTAACCTAACAGCCTGCAGCAATGCTTCTTACTCAGCCTGCCTAGCCTAACCTAACAGCCAGCAGCAATGCTTCTTACTCAGCCTGTGTAAGAAGCATTGCTACAGGCTGTTAGGTTAGGCTAGGCAGGCTGAGTAAGAAGCATTGCTGCAGGCTGTTAGGTTAGGCAGGCTGAGTAAGAAGCATTGCTGCTGGCTGCTAGGTTAGGCAGGCTGAGTAAGAAGCATTGCTGCAGGCTGTTAGGTTAGGCAGGCTGAGTAAGAAGCATTGTTGCAGGCTGTTAGGTTAGGTAGGCTGAGTAAGAGGCATTGCTGCAGGCTGTTAGGTTAGGCAGGCTGAGTAAGAAGCATTGCTGCAGGCTGTTAGGTTAGGCAGGCTGAGTAAGAAGCATTGCTGCAGGCTGTTAGGTTAGGCAGACTGAGTAAGAAGCATTGCTGCAGGCTGTTATGTTAGGTAGGCTGAGTAAGAGGCATTGCTGCAGGCTGTTAGGTTAGGCAGGCTGAGTAAGAAGTATTGCTGCAGGCTGTTAGGTTAGTCAGGCTGAGTAAGAAGCATTGCTGCAGGCTGTTAGGTTAGGCAGGCTGAGTAAGAAGCATTGTTGCAGGCTGTTAGGTTAGGTAGGCTGAGTAAGAGGCATTGCTGCAGGCTGTTAGGTTAGGCAGGCTGAGTAAGAAGCATTGCTGCAGGCTGTTAGGTTAGCAATACTTCTTACTCAGCCTGCCTAACCTAACAGCCTGCAGCAATGCTTCTTACTCAGCCTGCCTAACCTAACAGCCTGCAGCAATACTTCTTACTCAGCCTGCCTAACCTAACAGCCTGCAGCAATGCTTCTTACTCAGCCTGCCTAACCTAACAGCCTGCAGCAATGCCTCTTACTCAGCCTGCCTAGCCTAACCTAACAGCCTGTCTAGCCTAACCTAACAGCCTGCAGAAATGCTTCTTACTCAGCCTGCCTAACCTAACATAACAGCCAGCAGCAATGCTTCTTACTCAGCCTGCCTAACCTAACAGCCTGCAGCAATGCTTCTTACTCAGCCTGCCTAGCCTAACATAACAGCCAGCAGCAATGCCTCTTACTCAGCCTGCCTAGCCTAACATAACAGCCAGCAGCAATGCTTCTTACTCAGCCTGCCTAACCTAACAGCCTGCAGCAATGCTTCTTACTCAGCCTGCCTAGCCTAACCTAACAGCCTGCAGCAATGCTTCTTACTCAGCCTGCCTAACCTAACAGCCTGCAGCAATGCTTCTTACTCAGTCTGCCTAACATAACAGCCAGCAGCAATGCTTCTTACTCAGTCTGCCTAACCTAACAGCCTGCAGCAATGCTTCTTACTCAGCCTGCCTAACCTAACAGCCTGCAGCAATGCTTCTTACTCAGCCTGCCTAACCTAACAGCCTGCAGCAATGCTTCTTACTCAGTCTGCCTAACCTAACAGCCTGCAGCAATGCTTCTTACTCAGTCTGCCTAACCTAACAGCCTGCAGCAATGCTTCTTACTCAGCCTGTCTAACCTAACCTAACAGCCTGCAGCAATGCTTCTTACTCAGCCTGCCTAACCTAACAGCCTGCAGCAATGCTTCTTACTCAGCCTGCCTAACCTAACAGCCTGCAGCAATGCTTCTTACTCAGTCTGCCTAACCTAACAGCCTGCAGCAATGCTTCTTACTCAGTCTGCCTAACCTAACAGCCTGCAGCAATGCTTCTTACTCAGCCTGTCTAACCTAACCTAACAGCCTGCAGCAATGCTTCTTACTCAGCCTGCCTAGCCTAACCTAACAGCCAGCAGCAATGCTTCTTACTCAGCCTGTCTAGTCTAACCTAACAGCCAGCAGCAATGCTTCTTACTCAGCCTGCCTAACCTAACAGCCAGCAGCAATGCTTCTTACTCAGCCTGCCTAGCCTAACATAACAGCCAGCAGCAATGCCTCTTACTCAGCCTGCCTAGCCTAACATAACAGCCAGCAGCAATGCTTCTTACTCAGCCTGCCTAACCTAACAGCCTGCAGCAATGCTTCTTACTCAGCCTGCCTAGCCTAACCTAACAGCCTGCAGCAATGCTTCTTACTCAGCCTGCCTAACCTAACAGCCTGCAGCAATGCTTCTTACTCAGTCTGCCTAACATAACAGCCAGCAGCAATGCTTCTTACTCAGTCTGCCTAACCTAACAGCCTGCAGCAATGCTTCTTACTCAGCCTGCCTAACCTAACAGCCTGCAGCAATGCTTCTTACTCAGCCTGCCTAACCTAACAGCCTGCAGCAATGCTTCTTACTCAGTCTGCCTAACCTAACAGCCTGCAGCAATGCTTCTTACTCAGTCTGCCTAACCTAACAGCCTGCAGCAATGCTTCTTACTCAGCCTGTCTAACCTAACCTAACAGCCTGCAGCAATGCTTCTTACTCAGCCTGCCTAACCTAACAGCCTGCAGCAATGCTTCTTACTCAGCCTGCCTAACCTAACAGCCTGCAGCAATGCTTCTTACTCAGTCTGCCTAACCTAACAGCCTGCAGCAATGCTTCTTACTCAGTCTGCCTAACCTAACAGCCTGCAGCAATGCTTCTTACTCAGCCTGCCTAACCTAACAGCCTGCAGCAATGCTTCTTACTCAGCCTGCCTAACCTAACAGCCTGCAGCAATGCCTCTTACTCAGCCTACCTAACCTAACAGCCTGCAACAATGCTTCTTACTCAGCCTGCCTAACCTAACAGCCTGCAGCAATGCTTCTTACTCAGCCTGTCTAACCTAACAGCCTGCAGCAATACTTCTTACTCAGCCTGCCTAACCTAACAGCCTGCAGCAATGCCTCTTACTCAGCCTACCTAACATAACAGCCTGCAGCAATGCTTCTTACTCAGTCTGCCTAACCTAACAGCCTGCAGCAATGCTTCTTACTCAGCCTGCCTAACCTAACAGCCTGCAGAAATGCTTCTTACTCAGCCTGCCTAACCTAACAGCCTGCAGCAATGCCTCTTACTCAGCCTACCTAACCTAACAGCCTGCAACAATGCTTCTTACTCAGCCTGCCTAACCTAACAGCCTGCAGCAATGCTTCTTACTCAGCCTGCCTAACCTAGCAGCCAGCAGCAATGCTTCTTACTCAGCCTGCCTAACCTAACAGCCTGCAGCAATGCTTCTTACTCAGCCTGCCTAGCCTAACCTAACAGCCTGCAGCAATGCTTCTTACTCAGCCTGCCTAACCTAACAGCCCGCAGCAATGCTTCTTACTCAGCCTGCCTAACCTAACAGCCTGCAGCAATGCTTCTTACTCAGTCTGCCTAACATAACAGCCAGCAGCAATGCTTCTTACTCAGTCTGCCTAACCTAACAGCCTGCAGCAATGCTTCTTACTCAGCCTGCCTAACCTAACAGCCTGCAGCAATGCTTCTTACTCAGCCTGCCTAACCTAACAGCCTGCAGCAATGCTTCTTACTCAGTCTGCCTAACCTAACAGCCTGCAGCAATGCTTCTTACTCAGTCTGCCTAACCTAACAGCCTGCAGCAATGCTTCTTACTCAGCCTGCCTAACCTAACAGCCCACAGCAATGCTTCTTACTCAGCCTGCCTAACCTAACAGCCTGCAGCAATGCTTCTTACTCAGTCTGCCTAACATAACAGCCAGCAGCAATGCTTCTTACTCAGTCTGCCTAACCTAACAGCCTGCAGCAATGCTTCTTACTCAGCCTGCCTAACCTAACAGCCTGCAGCAATGCTTCTTACTCAGCCTGCCTAACCTAACAGCCTGCAGCAATGCCTCTTACTCAGCCTACCTAACCTAACAGCCTGCAACAATGCTTCTTACTCAGCCTGCCTAACCTAACAGCCTGCAGCAATGCTTCTTACTCAGCCTGTCTAACCTAACAGCCTGCAGCAATACTTCTTACTCAGCCTGCCTAACCTAACAGCCTGCAGCAATGCCTCTTACTCAGCCTACCTAACCTAACAGCCTGCAACAATGCTTCTTACTCAGCCTGCCTAACCTAACAGCCTGCAGCAATGCTTCTTACTCAGCCTGTCTAACCTAACAGCCTGCAGCAATACTTCTTACTCAGCCTGCCTAACCTAACAGCCTGCAGCAATGCCTCTTACTCAGCCTACCTAACATAACAGCCTGCAGCAATGCTTCTTACTCAGTCTGCCTAACCTAACAGCCTGCAGCAATGCTTCTTACTCAGCCTGCCTAACCTAACAGCCTGCAGCAATGCTTCTTACTCAGCCTGCCTAACCTAACAGCCTGCAGCAATGCCTCTTACTCAGCCTACCTAACCTAACAGCCTGCAACAATGCTTCTTACTCAGCCTGCCTAACCTAACAGCCTACAGCAATGCTTCTTACTCAGCCTGCCTAACCTAGCAGCCAGCAGCAATGCTTCTTACTCAGCCTGCCTAACCTAACAGCCTGCAGCAATGCTTCTTACTCAGCCTGCCTAGCCTAACCTAACAGCCTGCAGCAATGCTTCTTACTCAGCCTGCCTAACCTAACAGCCCGCAGCAATGCTTCTTACTCAGCCTGCCTAACCTAACAGCCTGCAGCAATGCTTCTTACTCAGTCTGCCTAACATAACAGCCAGCAGCAATGCTTCTTACTCAGTCTGCCTAACCTAACAGCCTGCAGCAATGCTTCTTACTCAGCCTGCCTAACCTAACAGCCTGCAGCAATGCTTCTTACTCAGCCTGCCTAACCTAACAGCCTGCAGCAATGCTTCTTACTCAGTCTGCCTAACCTAACAGCCTGCAGCAATGCTTCTTACTCAGTCTGCCTAACCTAACAGCCTGCAGCAATGCTTCTTACTCAGCCTGTCTAACCTAACCTAACAGCCTGCAGCAATGCTTCTTACTCAGCCTGCCTAACCTAACAGCCTGCAGCAATGCTTCTTACTCAGCCTGCCTAACCTAACAACCTGCAGCAATGCTTCTTACTCAGCCTGTCTAACCTAACAGCCTGCAGCAATGCTTCTTACTCAGCCTGCCTAACCTAACAGCCTGCAGCAATGCTTCTTACTCAGCCTGCCTAACCTAACAGCCTGCAGCAATGCCTCTTACTCAGCCTACCTAACCTAACAGCCTGCAACAATGCTTCTTACTCAGCCTGCCTAACCTAACAGCCTGCAGCAATGCTTCTTACTCAGCCTGTCTAACCTAACAGCCTGCAGCAATACTTCTTACTCAGCCTGCCTAACCTAACAGCCTGCAGCAATGCCTCTTACTCAGCCTACCTAACATAACAGCCTGCAGCAATGCTTCTTACTCAGTCTGCCTAACCTAACAGCCTGCAGCAATGCTTCTTACTCAGCCTGCCTAACCTAACAGCCTGCAGCAATGCTTCTTACTCAGCCTGCCTAACCTAACAGCCTGCAGCAATGCCTCTTACTCAGCCTACCTAACCTAACAGCCTGCAGCAATGCTTCTTACTCAGCCTGCCTAGCCTAACCTAACAGCCTGCAGCAATGCTTCTTACTCAGCCTGCCTAACCTAACAGCCCGCAGCAATGCTTCTTACTCAGCCTGTCTAGCCTAACCTAACAGCCTGCAGCAATGCTTCTTACTCAGCCTGTCTAGCCTAACCTAACAGCCAGCAGCAATGCTTCTTACTCAGCCTGTCTAGCCTAACCTAACAGCCAGCAGCAATGCTTCTTACTCAGCCTGTCTAGCCTAACCTAACAGCCTGCAGCAATGCTTCTTACTCAGCCTGTCTAGCCTAACCTAACAGCCAGCAGCAATGCTTCTTACTCAGCCTGTCTAGCCTAACCTAACAGCCAGCAGCAATGCTTCTTACTCAGCCTGTCTAGCCTAACCTAACAGCCTGCAGCAATGCTTCTTACTCAGCCTGTCTAACCTAACAGCCTGCAGCAATACTTCTTACTCAGCCTGTCTAACCTAACAGCCTGCAGCAATGCTTCTTACTCAGCCTGTCTAGCCTAACCTTACAGCCTGCAGCAATGCTTCTTACTCAGCCTGTCTAGCCTAACCTAACAGCCTGCATCAATGCTTCTTACTCAGCCTGTCTAGCCTAACAGCCTGCAGCAATGCTTCTTACTCAGCCTGCCTAGCCTAACCTAACAGCCTGCAGCAATGCTTCTTACTCAGCCTGCCTAGCCTAACCTAACAGCCTGCAGCAATGCTTCTTACTCAGCCTGCCTAACCTAACAGCCTGCAGCAATGCTTCTTACTCAGCCTGCCTAACCTAACAGCCTGCAGCAATGCTTCTTACTCAGTCTGCCTAACATAACAGCCTGCAGCAATGCTTCTTACTCAGCCTGCCTAACCTAACAGCCTGCAGCAATGCTTCTTACTCAGCCTGCCTAACATAACAGCCTGCAGCAATGCTTCTTACTCAGTCTGCCTAACTTAACAGCCTGCAGCAATGCTTCTTACTCAGCCTGCCTAACCTAACAGCCTGCAGCAATGCTTCTTACTCAGCCTGTCTAGCCTAACCTAACAGCCTGCAGCAATGCTTCTTACTCAGCCTGTCTAACCTAACAGCCTGCAGCAATGCTTCTTACTCAGCCTGTCTAACCTAACAGCCTGCAGCAATGCTTCTTACTCAGCCTGCCTAGCCTAACCTAACAGCCTGCAGCAATGCTTCTTACTCAGCCTGCCTAGCCTAACCTAACAGCCTGCAGCAATGCTTCTTACTCAGCCTGCCTAACCTAACAGCCTGCAGCAATGCTTCTTACTCAGCCTGCCTAACCTAACAGCCTGCAGCAATGCTTCTTACTCAGTCTGCCTAACATAACAGCCTGCAGCAATGCTTCTTACTCAGCCTGCCTAACCTAACAGCCTGCAGCAATGCTTCTTACTCAGCCTGCCTAACCTAACAGCCTGCAGCAATGCTTCTTACTCAGTCTGCCTAACTTAACAGCCTGCAGCAATGCTTCTTACTCAGCCTGCCTAACCTAACAGCCTGCAGCAATGCTTCTTACTCAGCCTGTCTAGCCTAACCTAACAGCCTGCAGCAATGCTTCTTACTCAGCCTGTCTAACCTAACAGCCTGCAGCAATGCTTCTTACTCAGCCTACCTAACCTAACAGCCTGCAGCAATGCTTCTTACTCAGCCTGTCTAACCTAACAGCCTGCAGCAATGCTTCTTACTCAGCCTGTCTAACCTAACAGCCTGCAGCAATGCTTCTTACTCAGCCTGTCTAACCTAACAGCCTGCAGCAATGCTTCTTACTCAGCCTGTCTAACCTAACAGCCTGCAGCAATGCTTCTTACTCAGCCTGTCTAACCTAACAGCCTGCAGCAATGCTTCTTACTCAGCCTGTCTAACCTAACAGCCTGCAGCAATGCTTCTTACTCAGCCTGTCTAACCTAACAGCCTGCAGCAATACTTCTTACTCAGCCTGCCTAACCTAACAGCCTGCAGCAATGCCTCTTACTCAGCCTACCTAACATAACAGCCTGCAGCAATGCTTCTTACTCAGCCCGCTCTCACACGCTGAGACGCTGTGGGAAGAGATACAAGGGAGGAGGCATTGTGGACTCTGTGGAGGAGGAAGAGGCTGAGTGTAGCTCTGTACATAGTGTCTGGGGGAGGAGACATCACATAATGGTTAGATTAGACACAAGAAGGGCCGAGATACGGTAATAGAGAGGAGCGGTCTGCACAGTGTCTCTGACTGAGGCAGGAGGCGACACGGGCAGCTTGATTTAGTGACGCTGCAAGCAACAACACTCCGTGCCACTGAATGCCTGCAGCTGTTGTCCCTAGGACACCGTGTTAAGCACGTGACCGTGTGACAAATGAAAAAAAACAACCCTAAGAATATTGTGTGCGTATTCTCATGTCACCTAGAATTCCCGTTTGACCTTGTGGTGCAACAAGACCATTACAGTGACGCAGAATAAATCCGTTACGGAAATATCGATATGATTAAAAATATGACCTCACATTATCGGGATACGACGAGTTAATATACTTATATTGGAAACAAGTAGCAACAGTGGCTCGTTGGTCTAGGGGTATGATTCTCGCTTCGGGTGCGAGAGGTCCCGGGTTCAAATCCCGGACGAGCCCTCTTTTGTCATTTTTTTTTTGTTTCTGTCGTGTAGTAATATGCAGTTGGATTATTCATAATGTTATCTCTTTGCATATTTATTTTGTAATAGTTTAGTTTTTAAATTCCATTTGCACTGACTTACAGGACATTTATCTGCCTTTATATGCGTGCCATAAACAAATAGCTATGCACATAATTTTATTTTTCCCAAAAAACTATATTTACCCACAAAAGAAACCTATATTGTATAGCATTATCCCTGCATTTATTTATATAATATGCAAATATGCACACTTCATTTTTGCATACTCTACCACTTTTATTTAACACTCTCCAAAATTGCATAGAAAAGTACTTGAGTTTTCCTAACAGGAAAGTCACAAAAATAAGGGCTCGTCCGGGATTTGAACCCGGGACCTCTCGCACCCTAAGCGAGAATCATACCCCTAGACCAACGAGCCACCTTGTGTAACTTTGCCTCACAATTGTTATATATAAATAATATATAAATGCCATTTCAATACACATTTGTTATGCGCTATCATCAAACCATTTGGAAAATATTTACGTTTATAAGTAAATAGTATTTCATTCACGATATGTCTCTTTTAGAAACTATAACAGCCTTTTATGTATTATAGCAGAACCTGTGCAATCCTAATTTACAATGCAAAGTCAGAATACCAGAGAGTTCACCAGCGGACACGTGTTAAACAGAGGGCATGAAGAAAATATAGTCAGTGACGTCATTGTCCTGGGAAGTAAACAACATTTATTACGTCAGTCAATATCATAGTTGCCAACATTTGAAAAAAATTTCCAGGGACACTTTGCAGCTATCAATTACTTGCATGAAATGTTTTACCACACCCCCTGCCCTAAAGTACCGCCCACTTTACCAAACCTACATAATTAGCATAATTTAGCTCCGCCTATTTGTTATGGGGCTGATATATATATATAAATCTGCCACTGTTATATACAGTTTATTAGTCATTATCTAATATGTTGGTTCTGTAAGTACTGATATTTTGTAGTAAAGCTTCAGAAGCTTTACTGCAAAATATCTGTACTTACAGAACCAACAGATAATAACAAATAAACTGTATATAACAGTGGCAGATCATTTGCTAATATAAGCCAGGGTAATTAAAAAATTAAGAAGCTTTACTGAAAAATATCTGTACCAGCAGATATAACAAATAAACTGTATATAACAGTGGCAGATCATTTGCTGATATCAGGGGTATTAATTAAAAAATTTAGAAGCTTTACTTCATTTTTTTAATTACCCCTCAGATTTGGGAATTAATATCTACCTGCTGCTGGTTCTGTTACTAACACAGTTAGTTTACAATTTGTCATTTTTTATTAACCTTTTTTCTAGCATAACAGACTAAGTCTGACAAGTAGTCAAAAGTCACAGAATATTTGTTTTATTAATATTTTTAAATAATTCATTGGTGATTCACGGTGTATCAACAGTTGGCTAAAACTTTTTATTGCAGCCGGTTCATTTAGGGCTGAGTCTCACCTCGTCCAGATCGGCTGTCTCTATACTAAGTCAGGCAGATGATTTTTTTTAGGGTGTGCGACACAGACACTCTCAGCTCAGACTCAGCTCTGTCAGACAGTGTCCTCCTGCTGCCGCGTGTGTTGGAAGGCTCAGTAGTGCACTGCTCTAGTGAGCGGCAATGCGGGGTGGTCACGTGAGATGCCTGGTGACGTCACTGGTGTGCTCGTCGCAGTGCTGACAGCGCGATAATGAAAAATTCAAAGGAGATGGAGCTCAGAGTGGCAAACACACGGGATTGCGCTAGATAACTCAAAAGCGCTGCAGCTGCCTGCTACTCTTGCCGGGACAGTCCGGGACATTTAAATGCCCGGGACCCGGTCCCAAATTCCGGGACTGTCCCGGCAAAAACGGGACAGTTGGCAAGTATGCAATATATGTGTAATGGAGATGGTTATTTAACCTATATTTTTTACTAGGACACCCATTTTGACCAGATTAGTGAAACTTTAAATACACAGTGTAAATTACAGGTTTTTCTATGTTGCAGG
Organism: Bombina bombina; assembly: GCF_027579735.1. Taxonomy (NCBI): domain Eukaryota; kingdom Metazoa; phylum Chordata; class Amphibia; order Anura; family Bombinatoridae; genus Bombina; species Bombina bombina. The sequence continues at coordinate 68,416,891 of NC_069501.1, forward strand.
CGCAGTGTAAAAATACTACAAAGAGTAGAAACATTGTGATGTGTATATTGTACATACAAATCCTTCCTGTGTTGTAGCCCTCAGTTTACGCCGGGGTTAGGTTTCAGAAGGAATGGTTGTAAATCGAAACCGATGTAAATTGAAACCCAGTTTATAATGTAAGTCAATGGGAAGTGAGGGAGATAGGTTCCAGGCCCCTCTCAAAATTGTCATAAGTAACACCTAATACATTATTTTTAAAGCTTTGAAATGAAGACTTTAAATGCTAACCAGCATTATTAACCTAATAAAATAATCACACAACACAGAATATATTATTAAACTAAGTTAAATGAACAAAAACATTTGCTAAACAGCATTATAAACCTAACAAAATAATCAAACAACACAGACTTCACTTGCATTATTCTGCAAACAGTTCTTTCTATGCATTTCAATCTGGACTGATTTATAGACAGGAAGATCTTGCTTTCTTTTGAAATCTGCTTGAGAGCTCAGGTCTGGTTAAACTGATTAATTTCAGCTTGGCTTTGCTGCAACACAAGGGGACAGCTCCACCTACTGGCTATTTTAATAAATGCACTGCTTCTCAATGCTTTTCAATAGCAGTCACATGACTGGAAAAAAAGGTTGTTATTCTGAAACGGTGTAAATTGAACCGTTGTAAAACGAGGGCCACCTGTATTACTATAGGTAAACATTCCCAAAACTGAATTCAAAATTTCAAAATCACAATTTATTCTGAAACCCAGAATCTTTAATTAACATTTTTTTAATTAAAATATTAAAAATGACTGTTTTCCCTGTCTGTAAGTCACAGTTTTCTCTGCCTGTGTCTTTGGTTATTTTCTTGTGTTCTAAACTGCAAATAAAAGTCTATTTAAAACAACAAATATGGCCTTTCTGATTACAGAGCTGTATATATAGAAATATATTATAATGATATAAAACAACCTTTAGGTTACAAGTATAAGCTGTACTATGACATGTAAATATGACCTAAATGACATTAGATATTGTTGTGTACACTTTGTCTCATCCCCTCTCTAAACTGTCCCATTGTACAGATGCAAATATTCCAAAATCCAAACTATTTTCCAGTGCCAAACAGTTTGGGTAAAGAGTTTTCTACCTCTAATGTGCTTGGCTTTACCCTTAGCATAAATACTTTAGTTCTGAGCCACAGCAGACACATCAGATCCCCAGCGCTCACCACTTCCACGTCTTCTCCGGCAGCGTGTCTTCAGCGAGTGCACACGTCATCAGCCTGCTTCCAAGTGAGGGTGTCGTAAGACAGCGTCGTCGTTAGGACGCCAAACAAAGTGCAAACAGAAATTCAGTAAGTCTATCGCAACTCCTCCCCAGGAAAAGCACAGTGACTCTTGTAGTAAAAGTAGAAAAGTCTTTATTGGTAGTAGAGCGTAGATAAAAACAGGGATGTGAGATACAACTCACAAATTCAAAATTGGTGTTCCAGTATTGCAAGACACGGCAAACATGTTTCGTGTGGGGCCTCCACACTTGTTCACTGCTGTTAATTGCAAGCACTGGATACACCTTTAAAGGGCAATCAATCACCAAAAATTGTAAACATGTGTGTACTTAACCCTGCCTATATAGTAAATTACCAAAAGATACACAAACATTGTACATGTGGGAAAATTGAAACAACTAACATTAGAAAATATATATATAGTAAATAACATCATAATTTTTGAGCTATACAAGCAAGATGTATTATATATGATTCTATTAGGGAACCAGGAAAGACCAGGACTTGTGAGAAAAATAAACATTAAATAAAAAGGTTGACATCAGATTCCATATTAATGCCAAGCGGATATCTGGTATTGAGAGTGAATATCCACTGAGCCTCCTTATAGCTCAGTTTATATTCCCTATCTCCCCCTCTGGAATGTTTTGGAATGTAGTCAATGGCCTGAATTGATACTAGGGATGAGTCAGCATCATGCATATTTTTAAAATGCTTAGCAACAGGCGTGAAGACATCAGGGTTATCAATATCCCTGATGTGTTCTAGTGCTCTGTCCCTGAGCATACGCTGGGTTTTTTCCAACGTATTGGATCTGGCACCCCCTACAGGTCAAAAGATAAACTACAAAAGTAGATTTGCAATTCAATTTTTGTCTAATTTGATATGACTTATTTGTAACTGAGGAATGAAAACAATCTCCCTCCACCACATAATTGCAGGTTTTGCATATTTTTGCTTTGCATCTAAAAAAGCCCATCCTCTGCGATAACCAGGTACATGATCTCTGTGTGGGCAATTGTGAAGGAGCTACTATGTTGCCAATAGTGATAGCTTTCCTAGCTACAAATTTGCAGCCACTATTAGCTACCCTTTCCAAAGAAGGATCAGTAGCAAGAATAGGTAGACTTTCTCTAATCAGATTGCAAATTTTGTTGAACTCCAGACTATAAGGAGTGCTAAAGATAAGTTTATCTCTGCAAACTTCCCTAGTAGATGGAGTTCTATCAAATCTCTTATATGTTAATAACTGACTACGTGGGATTTTTCTGATTTGTTCTCTTGTAGATTTTAACAAAGTTAGTGGATACCCTCTCTCTAAAAGCCTCTCCTCCAAAATGTCAATTTGTTCATTAAACATGGTATCATTAGAACAAATTCTGCGTGTTCTAATGTACTGACTTTTAGGTATGGCTTTTAGAACGTGTTTTGGATGGCAGGATTGGAAATTGAGAATAGTGTTTCCCACTAGTTGGTTTACGATATAAGTTAGTATCCACAGTCTTAGTGGATATTTGAGCGGGAGAGCTCAATGTCCAAAAATTTAGTGTGTAGTGGATGTTGTTCAAAAGTGAATTTGAGATTTACCTCATTGGTATTGATGTACTTAATAAAATCCTCTACACTACTGCTATCCCCATTCCACACCAGCAACAGGTCATCGATGTAGTGCCCAAAGTATATGATATTGTCCTTGTGGGGGTTGCCATCTCCATAGACGTGGAACAGCTCCCACCATCCTATATAGAGATTGGCATAGGAGGGGGCAAACTTAGTCCTGGTCTTTCCTGGTTCCCTAATAGAATCATATATAATACATCTTGCTTGTATAGCTCAAAAATTATGATGTTATTACTATATATATATTTTCTAATGTTAGTTGTTTCAATTTTCCCACATGTACAATGTTTGTGTATCTTTTGGTAATTTACTATATAGGCAGGGTTAAGTACACACGTTTACAATTTTTGGTGATTGATTGCCCTTTAAAGGTGTATCCAGTGCTTGCAATTAACAGCAGTGAACAAGTGTGGAGGCCCCACACGAAACATGTTTGCCGTGTCTTGCAATACTGGAACACCAATTTTGAATTTGTGAGTTGTATCTCACATCCCTGTTTTTATCTACGCTCTACTACCAATAAAGACTTTTCTACTTTTACTACAAGAGTCACTGTGCTTTTCCTGGGGAGGAGTTGCGATAGACTTACTGAATTTCTGTTTGCACTTTGTTTGGCGTCCTAACGACGACGCTGTCTTACGACACCCTCACTTGGAAGCAGGCTGATGACGTGTGCACTCGCTGAAGACACGCTGCCGGAGAAGACGTGGAAGTGGTGAGCGCTGGGGATCTGATGTGTCTGCTGTGGTTTGCTCGTTGATCCGCTGCTGCCCTCACTCACGTAAGGCTGAATGTAAGCGTTATACTGTGCGGTGCTGAAGATTCTAATTGCCTGTTGTGCCGTAATTTACTCTTTTGACTCTGTTGCTTTATGGACTTTTGGTAGTAGTAAAATCATACACACATTGCCATCATGTCAGAAGCTGCTAACAGCTTTGTTTTACGGGACTTGGAAGCTACTTTACACACATATGAGGAAGGGGTCGATGATATATTTGATGACAACACTAACACTCTAGATGACCTCTTTTTTTTTTTTTTTTTTTTTTTTTATAATATTTTTATTGAAAAAGGAAATCCATGAGGGGTACAGAAAAAAAAAAAGCAAAGGGGAAGGACAATGGGGTGTATTTACATCTCAATTTCACATATTTAGAAGTTATAGAAATACATTTTACCTTCGAAGAAAGAGAGAAAAAACAAAACAAACAAAAAAAGAAAAGGAAAAAAAAATTTCCTTCTATGTTATATACAGCCCTTTAACCAAGGGCTTACTCACAAAAACTAAGTAAAGTCTCAGTCCTTCAAATCCCCTATCCTTCTTAACAACACCAAAACAATTAATTCCTCCCTGCAAGAACAACCTTTTATTATATGGTATGTAAACAGCAAAACAAGAAGAGAGAAAAAAAAAAAAAAAAAAAAAAAAAAAAAAAAAGAGGGGGATATAAGTATAATATAGTATCCTCAGTCTTCTCCTATACCCAGCTCAGTATACCAAGGGTAACTCATTTCTAAGTATGGCGTTCATTACGTACTCTGTAGATCTAAGTGGATAGATAATTTTCTTTTGCATATCCACTGACTGTGAATATATCAATATCTCCCATTTCTTAAAGAATCTCTCAACTTCGTTACTTTTGTCTAGTTCTAATAAGCATTGCTCTATAGTCATTTGTTTCATGATCTGATTATTTACTTCAGATATAGCAGGCACTTTTTTCGAGATCCATGTTTTCAATAATAAGAACCTGGCCACCCCAATAGCTAATTCAATAAATTCCTTATTATTGATCTTTTCTTTTATATCTGGAGGGAATAGAAAAAATACTAAAGCTCGATGGATCTTAAACTCTTTTTTTAATATTCTTGATAGCCAAAAACTCATTTTATTCCAATATTGTCTAATTAATGTGCATTCCCAAAAGTAATGCACAATATCAGCCCCCCTGCTACCGCATTTAACACATTTATCTTGCGTTTTGCTATTCCATCTTGCCATGGCAGAAGGGGTAAGATATATTTGATTTATAATATTATTATTTACTTCTCTAAAGTTAGTAGAAATAAAGATCTTATTAGATCTCATGATACTGTTTTGTATATATTCTTCATTACAGACTGTTAAGCCCTTCAAATGCCATTTCTTAACAATCAGTTGGAGATTTGAATTACCCTCCTGTCTTAATGATTCCCTGTACCATTTTTTTATTGAGAAATTCCCACCCTTACATAGATCCAAAAGATGAGTAAGTGGCGGCCAGCCCCATTCATTATTTTGATTCTGTAGTAATTTGTTAGCAAGATCTCTTAATTGTAAATAAGCAAAAAAGTCTTTGCTAGGGAGGTCAAATTCACCTCTTAGCTCTTCAAATGTTTTAATCTGTGCTATAACTGAAGTAAAAATAATTATTTGACTGATATTAATTAGGCCCTTTCTTTTCCATCTATGGAATACTGCGGATTTTAAGGCTTCTGGAAACGGAGGGTAACCAGTTATTGTTAAAAACTTAGATACTGCAAAATTGACTCTTAATTTCTTGCAGAATTGTTGCCAAGCTTTTATAATGCTGAGATATGAAAACAGACGTTTGATTTTCTGAGGGATATCTTTAACTTGTGTGTGTAATAACGCTTTAGTTGTATAGGGTTTTACAATCTCTTCTTCTAATAATTTATCTGTGAAATATTCTTTATCTATCAGCCATTCAGCTGCTATTTTAACCAGGCATGCTAGGTTGTAATTCCTAATATCTGGTAATGCATAGCCCCCATATTCTTTGGAATATGAAAGTGTTTGTAGAGAGATTTTTCTCCTTCCATTTCCCCACAGAAATTCTGTTATATTTTTATTAAACAGTGAGATATCGGCCTTCTTTAGAAGGAGGGGTAAATTCTGTAGTTTATAAAGGATCTTAGGGACAATAATCATTTTAATTAAACCGATCTTTCCAGATAGAGATAGTGGTAAGTGTTTCCAGGCATTTAGCTGGAGGTATATTTTCTGTAGAGTTAGAGTTAAATTTGAGTCATACCAACATTTTGGATTCTTATTAAGAATGATACCAAGATACAAGATTTGGTCCACAACTTTAAATGGACTTTTATACGAATCCTTATAATTACTGAGCCTAGATGACCTCTTTTTTCATATTGATGAGTTAAGACGCAAGGACATCAAACTTGATCTTGATATAAAAACTTTTTTACTTTACAAAAAACAAGCAAGGATACCGAGAGGATTGAGGATCAGAAAATTCCCTTCTTTTTCTGTAACGGACTCTGATTTTATTAACAAATGGAATCATGTATTGGATGTTTGTTCTTTTGCTCTCATAGATCTTTTGGTGGAATATAAAAAACAACTTAGGCTAGACCTTGTTGCACAGATTAAATTGGTACAGCAGGATTTACTTAAATTTCAATCTGATATTAATTTTGTTCCCTATGATAATAGGTTTGAAGCTAATATGGCCAAATTCACCAAAGATTTGTGGGAATTTAAAAAACAAAAACTATCTAGAGACAAAAGGGATTATGATTCTGAGAAAGTTTATAGGTGGAATATCTCTAGACAGGGGTCTAGACATCATAGTCGTAAGTTTCAGAAATTTAATCAAAGCAAAGATATTGCTAAAGAAAGCAAAAAAGTACACTTTGCTGAAACCGACTATGAGGTAGAAACCTCTGATCCGGACTCTGGCGATGATGTGGTCTTGCCTAGTGTCAGTTCGGCACTGGACAATCCAACTAATCATATTAATGAGTCAAAAAACGAATTACGCCAGGGGACCAAACAAAAAAGAAAAAAAACACGAAGGGGCAGGAGGGGTGGCAAAAAATGCAAACATACAAGGCAGATATCAAACGAGGACACAAACCAGAAAATACCTCTAAGAAATGTTGTAAACCTCTCCAAGGTCCCTCTTACACATACTGATAAGGAGGTCCTTAGCCTGGGTTTAGGGTTTTCACCTACATCACATTTTAACCTTTTTGGTACCATACATGACGTCAATTTATTTGTACGTAAACTTACGCTGAAAAAACATTTTTCAGGTAATAGCGATGGCTCTGAACAGAATGTTGTAGCTGGTGTTAGCAATGAACAAGATATGAACAAAGAAACACTCATGTTTGATGAACAGTGTCTAATTTTGGATATGACCACAATCTTAAATGAGGACATTGTGCAGCCTGAGGTTGTCGCAAGGCCACCTTCAGTTTCTGGTCTGAAAAAAAGTCATTTCTACCCTGTACATAGTAGGAGCAAAAATATAGAAGTCTTTCAGCGTACAGTGGAGAAAAAACTTGTCCTTTTATCAGAGGAGGTACACTCCCATAAAACCAGAATGAAGGATCGCTTTAGAAACAACCTCACAACTGCACAACGAGAATCCCTTATTGCTTTAGGTAAGAACACTGCCTTAGTCATTAAAGAATCTGACAAGGGGGGCAATGTGGTGGTTATGGATAGGGAGTATTATATTAGTGAATCGTATCGTCAACTAAACGACACAGAGGTTTATAAAAAACTCACTTTTAATCCCACCACCGCCTACATGCCCCTAGTTGAAGACATATTGACTCTAGGCACACATAAGGGTGTTATACTGGCTTCACTTGTAAACTCACTTTTACCAAAAAAACCATTAACTCCGGTTTTTTATTTCCTTCCAAAGCTCCACAAGGATGCAAAAAATCCCCCCGGTCGTCCCATCATTTCGGGGGTTGATTCACTTTTGGAGCCCTTATCTGAATTGGTTGATTCTTTTCTCCAGCCCATAGTGGTCAACCTCATGAGTTACATTAGGGATGCCACCCAGGTTTTAAGAACAGTACAGAACATCACATGGGAGGAGACATACAGATTCGTGACTATAGATGTTGTTTCTCTTTACACCTCCATTCCACACCAGCGGGGGCTCGATGCAGTGTCCTCAGTTTTAGACAATTACTCTAATTATTCGGTGGAGGTCAAACAGTTTCTTATTTTGACCATCGAATTCTTATTAACTCACAATTTTTTCTTGTTTGAGGGATGTTGCTATCTCCAGAGGCGTGGAACGGCAATGGGGGCTAAGTTTGCCCCCTCCTATGCCAATCTCTATATAGGATGGTGGGAGCTGTTCCACGTCTATGGAGATGGCAACCCCCACAAGGACAATATCATATACTTTGGGCGCTACATCGATGACCTGTTGCTGGTGTGGAATGGGGATAGCAGTAGTGTAGAGGATTTTATTAAGTACATCAATACCAATGAGGTAAATCTCAAATTCACTTTTGAACAACATCCACTACACACTAAATTTTTGGACATTGAGCTCTCCGCTCAAATATCCACTAAGACTGTGGATACTAACTTATATCGTAAACCAACTAGTGGGAACACTATTCTCAATTTCCAATCCTGCCATCCAAAACACGTTCTAAAAGCCATACCTAAAAGTCAGTACATTAGAACACGCAGAATTTGTTCTAATGATACCATGTTTAATGAACAAATTGACATTTTGGAGGAGAGGCTTTTAGAGAGAGGGTATCCACTAACTTTGTTAAAATCTACAAGAGAACAAATCAGAAAAATCCCACGTAGTCAGTTATTAACATATAAGAGATTTGATAGAACTCCATCTACTAGGGAAGTTTGCAGAGATAAACTTATCTTTAGCACTCCTTATAGTCTGGAGTTCAACAAAATTTGCAATCTGATTAGAGAAAGTCTACCTATTCTTGCTACTGATCCTTCTTTGGAAAGGGTAGCTAATAGTGGCTGCAAATTTGTAGCTAGGAAAGCTATCACTATTGGCAACATAGTAGCTCCTTCACAATTGCCCACACAGAGATCATGTACCTGGTTATCGCAGAGGATGGGCTTTTTTAGATGCAAAGCAAAAATATGCAAAACCTGCAATTATGTGGTGGAGGGAGATTGTTTTCATTCCTCAGTTACAAATAAGTCATATCAAATTAGACAAAAATTGAATTGCAAATCTACTTTTGTAGTTTATCTTTTGACCTGTAGGGGGTGCCAGATCCAATACGTTGGAAAAACCCAGCGTATGCTCAGGGACAGAGCACTAGAACACATCAGGGATATTGATAACCCTGATGTCTTCACGCCTGTTGCTAAGCATTTTAAAAATATGCATGATGCTGACTCATCCCTAGTATCAATTCAGGCCATTGACTACATTCCAAAACATTCCAGAGGGGGAGATAGGGAATATAAACTGAGCTATAAGGAGGCTCAGTGGATATTCACTCTCAATACCAGATATCCGCTTGGCATTAATATGGAATCTGATGTCAACCTTTTTATTTAATGTTTATTTTTCTCACAAGTCCTGGTCTTTCCTGGTTCCCTAATAGAATCATATATAATACATCTTGCTTGTATAGCTCAAAAATTATGATGTTATTACTATATATATATTTTCTAATGTTAGTTGTTTCAATTTTCCCACATGTACAATGTTTGTGTATCTTTTGGTAATTTACTATATAGGCAGGGTTAAGTACACACATGTTTACAATTTTTGGTGATTGATTGCCCTTTAAAGGTGTATCCAGTGCTTGCAATTAACAGCAGTGAACAAGTGTGGAGGCCCCACACGAAACATGTTTGCCGTGTCTTGCAATACTGGAACACCAATTTTGAATTTGTGAGTTGTATCTCACATCCCTGTTTTTATCTACGCTCTACTACCAATAAAGACTTTTCTACTTTTACTACAAGAGTCACTGTGCTTTTCCTGGGGAGGAGTTGCGATAGACTTACTGAATTTCTTTAGTTCTGAGCCACCCCTGACACTGCTCATATTTACCAAAACCAAAAGTCCTTAATCCAGCACACAGCGACCCATTGCACGCCACTCCAGAGCTCCACTCCAAACTCTGAATAGATAATGAAAAATCCAAACTGAGTAGCAGCTCATATTTAGGCCCTACTTTAGGCATTGGTCAGTGAGAAACCACACGCAATTTGTTTTAGGAGACTCAGCAGATTCTAACTATACCATTATTTTATGTGTATATCATTCATGCAAATAAAAGCGTGAAAATTAGATTTTTAAGGTTATAAACAAATAGTCTGTGTGTTTTATCCCTACGCTTTATAGTAAATAGAGGGGTTTCAGGGGAGAAATTATAATTGGTGCACCAGGACTGAGGGGGGCCATAGCAGCTAATCTATAGATATGCATGTGCACAATCCTAATGTAGGGAGCCTTTTTATTAGTGCAGTGCAGGTCTTAGGGTTGCCAAGTGTCCAGTATTCAACCCGGACAGTCCAGTATTTTAACAGGCTGTCCAGTAAAATCTGTACAAAAATACTGGATACTTAAATGTCCAGTATTTTTAAAGACCCCTGTCAGCTAAATGTAAAGGACCTGACCCCCTGACTCGTCAAACACCCGTCCCTTTGAACCTTAATTACCCCAAGCGTACTTAATAAATAAACACACTGAGACTTTGTTTGGTGAAAAATCTGGCCACAGCCTTTTATTTAAATAACAATTTGAAAAACTAATAAATAACTCTTTATGAAACATAAATAACTTTAATAACTTTAGTAACTTTGAATAACTAGAACCAGCTAGTAACACCAGATGTAAATGCTAGTCCCCCATTGTCCACATCATCCTCACCTTTTATTGTTGACCAGGCCGTACTTGATATTACCTGGACTTAATAAGTCCGTTATTTAACCTCAACTCCAAGGAACCCCGTGTCCAAGAAGTTACTTAAACTGCTCTCCCACCCCGTGGGGAGATTAACCCATTCACCTATGGCCATAGTCAACTTGTTTACGTGAGGGGACTAACACCCGCCCATGCTGCGACAACGAAAATACAATAACAACTTGGGAGGGAGGGAGGGCAACTTGCTAGTTTGCTTAACAAATTCAGTCTGTCCCAAAATGGCTGCCGCTACTGCCCATAGGTGCTCCCCCTATACCCCACCCCTTCCTACGCAACGTAGGGACTGTCTCCTCCCAGGGGTCAAAGGCCCCTTACCTTAAGCTCCGCTACGTCCAGGAGCTGACTTGACCCCCTGACTCGTCAAACACCCGTCCCTTTGAACCTTAATTACCCCAAGCTTACTTAATAAATAAACACACTGAGACTTTGGTGAAAAATCTGGCCACAGCCTTTTATTTAAATAACAATTTGAAAAACTAATAAATAACTCTTTATGAAACATAAATAACTTTAATAACTTTAGTAACTTTGAATAACTAGAACCAGCTAGTAACACCAGATGTAAATGCTAGTCCCCCATTGTCAACATCATCCTCACCTTTTATTGTTGACCAGGCCGTACTTGATATTACCTGGACTTAATAAGTCCGTTATTTAACCTCAACTCCAAGGAACCCCGTGTCCAAGAAGTTACTTAAACTGCTCTCCCACCCCGTGGGGAGATTAACCCATTCACCTATGGCCATAGTCAACTTGTTTACGTGAGGGGACTAACACCCGCCCATGCTGCGACAACGAAAATACAATAACAACTTGGGAGGGAGGGCAACTTGCTAGTTTGCTTAACAAATTCAGTCTGTCCCAAAATGGCTGCCGCTACTGCCCATAGGTGCTCCCCCTATACCCCACCCCTTCCTACGCAACGTAGGGACTGTCTCCTCCCAGGGGTCAAAGGCCCCTTACCTTAAGCTCCGCTACGTCCAGGAGCTGACTTGACCCCCTGACTCGTCAAACACCCGTTCCTTTGAACCTTAATTACCCCAAGCTTACTTAATAAATAAACACACTGAGACTTTGGTGAAAAATCTGGCCACAGCCTTTTATTTAAATAACAATTTGAAAAACTAATAAATAACTCTTTATGAAACATAAATAACTTTAATAACTTTAGTAACTTTGAATAACTAGAACCAGCTAGTAACACCAGATGTAAATGCTAGTCCCCCATTGTCAACATCATCCTCACCTTTTATTGTTGACCAGGCCGTACTTGATATTACCTGGACTTAATAAGTCCGTTATTTAACCTCAACTCCAAGGAACCCCGTGTCCAAGAAGTTACTTAAACTGCTCTCCCACCCCGTGGGGAGATTAACCCATTCACCTATGGCCATAGTCAACTTGTTTACGTGAGGGGACTAACACCCGCCATGGACTGGACTGATTGCCAGACAGACCAGACCCGCCACCCCTCACAATATCTCCTTTAATGTTTCTTGGATCCCCAAGATGAACAGTCTCAAACCAAACATATTAAGGTGCACACCATCATTAGAATAAAACTCGCCGTTACCAACATCCTCCAAGTCCTTGTGATAAATCACGGACCCTCCCACCCTTCGCATAAAAGCTGCGACCAGTTTATTAACCTTCTTACGACTGTTATTCAGCCTGTCATGATTCCAGGCTGACCTCCACACCAACCTAGGGACAATGCACGACCATAAACAGTCAAGCCCGGAAACAATTCCAATAACCTAGCTAAGTCCCTTTTGATCCTACGGACGAGCTCCCTTTGGGGCAAAAAACCTAAGTCGTTTCCCCCCGCGTGTACCACTAAAAATTTTGGAGGTGGAAATTGTTTTGCATAGTCAATCACCAACAACAACAACTGGTCCCATCTGAGACCCCTAACGCCGAACCATTTCACGATCACTGCCGATCTATCAAAACCCAGTTGCAGACCATCTGACTTGACCGCCGCCGCTCTCCTGGCCCAATAAATAAATGAGTGACCAAACACCCATACGTGTACCGGACCTACAACAAAATAAACGAAACATAATGACTTACACTCTCAAGTGCGGCCGCACATAAGAAAGAAACCTGGAAGAGGTCCATCTACCTACGTTCTTAATGATGTTATCCCCCAAACCTAACACCGCAGCTTCAGTGGCCGCCCCTATTCTAAAGGAATGAGATCCGAAATCTTTAGGATTCAGCCCCACCTCAGCCAACGCCTTTGCCAAAACAGACCTGAACTGGAATTGTGACAAAGCCCCACCATCCTCATGCATCAACAAAGACCCCCCCACATTAGGCCGTAAACGTAAATAGTCACTCACGGCCGCACAAGGACAAACTGAAGCCCCTGTCGGGAACAACACCACCGACTTCCCTTTTCCCAACTGATCAGTCTTTGATTTTCTAATATAAATGGACATTTGTAAGTCTGTGACCACCACGTCCTTCACTCCCAAACCCCCGTGTGACCAAGTATTGCCACTAACCAACTCAGAAATTCTGAATGCCCCAAAGAATGCCAGCGCGAACGCGGCCGTAAACAGAGAGGCTTCGTACCCGGATGAACACACCGTCTTCAAGACCGTCACCAACCTATCCAAAAGTGAAAAGGAAACTGGGCGCCGTTTATCCATAGTACGCCCAGCCCCTTTTTTAAGACCTTTAACGATCTGACGAACACAAAAAATTTTGTCAAATCCGTGACACCCAGCAATTTGAAACGAAAAGCCAGTGCCGCTAGCTTTTTTATCAATCATCGAACGGGACAATGAAACAGCTCCCCACCCAGATAACCAGTGCAGAAACACCTCTACACATGCTCTGTCACCTTCCACAGTACCTCGTCTGGCAAGCAAAGTTTCCCATTCCGCCCAAATTTTCTCATAAGCTGACCATGTGCTGGGTGCTAAGGACGACCTCACCAAAAGTAGCTAATCCTCCATGCCAAGATTCCATAACCAGCTCGGAAAGGACCTCCGCTCTCTGCCCGCCTGAGGTGCCAGCTCCCAGAATCGTTGCCACTGCAAGCGAGAAAGAGCATCCGCAATTGAGTTGGAAACCCCAGCAATATGCTTCGCTCTCACCATGGCATTCAAACGCATGCATTGGAACACCAGCATTCTCAACAATCTGATGACCGGCGGAGAAGACGCCGTCAGCGTATTTACTGCTGAAACCACTCCCATATTATCAGAATAGAACAACACCGACCTGTTCTCAAATGCCCTATCCCACACATACATGGCCACCAATACAGGAAATAGTTCCAGAAAGACCAAATTTTTGGTCAAACCAACCTCTTTCCAAACCACCGGCCATTCAGCCGTGCACCACTCATTCTGAAAAAATGCTCCAAAACCCACGCTGCCTGCTGCATCAGTGTACAACCCCAATTCGTCACATGTGAGTCTAGGCGCCTGTATCAACGCAGACCCGTTAAACTCATTAAGGAAATCCGCCCAGACTCGTAGATCGGATTTAAGTTCCTTAGAAAGCCGTACAAAATGATGAGGGCGAAGAACTCCGGCCGTAGCCAAGGCCAGACGCCTCGAAAAAATCCTACCAATGGGAATAATGCGACAAGCAAAATTTAGTTTACCCAATAAGGATTGCAACTCCCTCAGCTTTACCTTTTTGACGCTCAAAAAGGAGGCTATCACCTTTTGCAAGTCTAACACCTTGGATTCTGGAAGTCTGCATTCCATGAGATCCGAATCAATCACAATTCCCAAAAAACTGAGCACTGTTGAAGGCCCCTCCAACTTCTCGTGCGCTATGGGAACCCCAAATTCACTAGCAATGCCACAGAAAGTATCCCTGAGCCTTGCACAAACCTGAGAGCCCGCCTGCCCGACGAACAAAAAATCGTCCAGGTAATGAACCATGGACGACAAACCCGATTTCTCCCGAGCAACCCATTCGAGAAAAGAACTAAAAGTCTCAAACAGGGAGCATGAGATGGAACACCCCATGGGAAGGCACAAATCAACGTAAAAAGCGTCGTCAAAAGTACACCCCAACAACTTATGTGAAGTTGGGTGCACCGGCAAAAGGCCGCCTCTATATCGACCTTTGCCAACAGGGCATGTCTACCCGCCTCCCTGACCAAAGCCACCGCCTGGTCGAAAGAGGCATATTTTACCGACACCAACTCCACTGGGATACCATCGTTCACTGATTGCCCATCGGGATATGACAGATGGGGAATCATCCTAAAGGCTCCAGGCTCCTTTTTTGGAACGACGCCTAGGGGCGAAATACGTAAACCATCAATAGGAGGAGAGGAGAATGGTCCCGCCATTCTCCCCAACTCCACTTCCCTGCCGATTTTTTCCCTGACCACCTGAGGCCGCTCCCTTGCCGATTTTAAATTACCAGAAGACAGCGTCAAGCCGCCAACTGACGGAATAACAAAACCATGAGTGAATCCATGGAGCAGAGTGGCAGCTTTCTCAAAACATCCACGTTTACTGACAATCCTGTCTACTGGGCAATTTCCCCTTCTTAAAACACTTGGCGTAGGGGTGTCCGCTACCACCGCAGCCAGAGCACTCATGACGAAATTTGCATGTGGATCCCCACTTGCATTGCCCCTCATTGAAGGCAAAACACAAACCTTTTTTAAAGGGAAGGGCCGATGAACCGGCCGCAGCCTGACCGCCGGCCGTCCCCCGAAAGGGCTGTGAAGCACGTAGAGGTGTCATAACCTTCAACCACAACCCCATGTCCCGGTCATCCCATTTCATTTCCGATTTCACTGCCAGCCGTTGACGAAAATGTTCGTCGTACGACCACCAGGCCATACCCCCATAAGTGTGTTGCGCTGCAGCCACTTCATCCAAGTAACAAAACAAAGAGGCGCCTTGTTCCGGAAACCTCTCCGCCATTACACTGGCGTATATTACGAAGGCTTGAAACCAGTTCGTAAACGTTTTAGGAAGCTTCCTATAACGTTTTTTGCGCTCATCTTCCTCTTTTTTGGATGCCTCCTTCTTTGAGTCCTCAGGCAATTCGAAGGACTGCTCCAGAGGCAACAAGGAAAACAGTTCAATGTACTCCCATTTCCAAATTTTTTCCCTAGTCTCTTCCGTTAAATGTAACCCCAAAGGCCCAATGGAACATAAGCATGACCTGGACATAGCAGTGTCAGCCACCCTCAACTCCGGGCCATCCTGAGCTTTCTCATTCCCAGTAGACTGCCAGGCAACCGGCACAGCCTGAGCAGGTTGCCCCGACGCAGCCGGCAAAACTGTCCCTCCGGATCCCCCGACACTAACACCTGTCACTGCCGCTGGGGCGGGAACCACACCCCTATCTGACACCCATGCTCTAGCAGCAGAGGGAGCAGGGACATCCACAACCCTGGCAGTCTCCGCCCTCCTTAATAATTCCTGGATACCCTCCAAAATTTTAAACGAAGCGGAATCACTGGCGGCCCACTCATGACCCACACTTCCGCCCCCTTTCCCCAAGTTTACCAACAGAGCTGGCTTACCTGCTGCAGCCGCGACATCCACCGCCTGTGTCGAATCCCTTGACACTCGATCTGACCCAACAATGCTCTGGCCCAGTTCCACAGGCCATAACTGATCCGATTGCACCTGTAACTAGGATGTTGTGATACATCCCTGCAAGCAAATGGCCCCCTTTGCGGCTGACCAGAAGGACCGGCCGTTCTCCCAGAGGGCCCCCCCCTAAGTCTTTTTGCCACGGTAGGCCCTGTGTTCTCCGACCACCTCTGCACTCCATCTCTTCTTATTCCACTTCCACCACCCCTGTGTTGCTGGCGACCCTGAGCAGGCCCCGCGCCAACACCAGCCATTGCCCCATGCCTCCTTACAGACTCCATTTCCTCATCAAACCTAACATCCCTACTTCCCGCCAAAGCCCCAGCACTCACCACTCCGCCTCTGACCTGTTCCTCAGCAACAATAGCACCTTCATCAGGATCCAAACTAATAGAATCCGTCCAGGAATCAGCGAGCCGGAAGGCGTCTGCCTCCCCGCCGTCCGTGGCATCATCCACTCTGATGCCCGTGTGATGGGCTCTGGGTCTATCTGCGGAAGAAAGCATATGAGGAGTTGGAATATTCACACCCTTACCCCTCCCTACATATGAAATACCGCCCCTTGCGCTCATCCGCACATGGCCTCTCTGAGACTGCTGTTGAAATTGCACATTTTTAACCTGACTCCTCGCTGCAGGGGAAGGGGGAATAACATCTTCACTTTCTGAAAGGCTAGAGAAGGACTCAATCGCCCCTTCTACCAAATTACTATGCTGAGAAACTCTCCCTTTTCCAGCCCCTCTTGCCCGCCCTCTAGCTCTGGAAGTGCCGGCCACTAAGGAAGCCCTGCCCTTCTGTTTTGAACCCCTAGTGGGCCGTATCCCAAAACCTAATCTCTGAACAGCACCCCTGGCAGGCCATCTCTGGCCGTGACGATAAGGCCTCACAGTAGCACCATCTCTGGCCAGAGAACCAGGACTAGGGGTTGAGTAGCCTGCCCCCAACTTATCATGGCCCCCACTAACAACAGGAAGAGGGTCAAGCACAATAATAGTATCTTTTTCCCCATGAGGGGACACAAGTAAAAACCTGTGACTACTAATTCCCTGCCTACCCTGAACCCCATCAGGCTCATAGGAGCCGTCAATTAGTACCGGGCTGATGGCTGCATCCTCAGGCCCCCTAGGGCCGTGTACCACATCCTGTTCCCTGGACTCACCCGTCTCCACATTCTGCCGCACAAGGAGTACCTCAGCATAGACATGCGGCTGCACCGGAACCTCCTGTTGCGCTCCAATCCCAGCCTCCTCGACGACGGTCACAACAGCTTGCTCACTGCGGCCTCCAGACCCGGTCTCAATGAAATGGCTCTTACGCTTTTTTTCCCGCTCCCTGACCGACCTCAGGGCTGAGCCTGTCAGGGGGGCGGGATCGCCGCGTGGAATGCTGCCGTGGAGGGTCCTCAGACGAAGCACCAGGAACAACAGGGGAAATGACATCGGCAAAATGCTCCTGCATCCAAGCTGATCCCCTCTCATTAGCAAGCTCCTTTACCCGCTTGAGCAGCTCTTCAACCTCCATGCTGCAGAAAAAAATTAGCGGAGCACAGAGGGACCAACTTGCTAGTTTGCTTAACAAATTCAGTCTGTCCCAAAATGGCTGCCGCTACTGCCCATAGGTGCTCCCCCTATACCCCACCCCTTCCTACGCAACGTAGGGACTGTCTCCTCCCAGGGGTCAAAGGCCCCTTACCTTAAGCTCCGCTACGTCCAGGAGCTGACTTTCTAGGCCTTTATGCATTAGAAATATGGTTACAGGCAACAATGAGGGTGGTCAATCATTGCTGGGTTGGTTACCTCTCTGTACATGTGTTACTGGCAACCAAGGGGATAAAATTACTGCTTAATAATTTTTTGCTCTCAGAGTTTCAGGCTCATATTACGAGTTGAAAGTAAAAAGTTTGCTCTCTCATGTTCATAACGTCACAATAAAAAATAGACTTTGAGAAGTTGCGAATACAAAATCGCATTCCCCCATAGACTTCAATGTAGCTTAAAAATACATAGCACCCACAAGTCACACAAACACGATGGCGGTTATATAAAAGCATAACATAAGAAGATAATATTGCATCTTTCATAAGCTAATGTTCTGCGGATAGCAGAATATGTTCTATGTATTCTTAAAGAGATATTTAAATGTATATCTGATGGATATTTGCACAAATATATATTTATACATATATATATATATATATATATATATATATATATATATATATATATATAAACTTGATTATATATAGGGCTAGATGTATACAGATATATAGGAATATCTATTTAAAAATACATAGAACATATTCCCCATTGTGCAAAAACATTGGAATGTGAGATTTATATAGTAAATACACAGTTAAACACTTATGAATATTGCATAAATATGTTTTTCATGTTTTCATCTACTTAACTGCAAAGGGCTCCAATGCACTCTATGTTAAAGCCATTTGCAGTCACCTGAGACCTCATATCTTTGACCCCTTATAACTTTTTAATGCAATATTTTTATTTAATATTTTTGTATCAGATAGTGTTATTATGAGTGTAACTGTACTTTTAAATGTTGTGTTTCGTAAATTCAGCAAAGTATATCAAGGGAATTAAGCACATTTGATAATAGCAGTAAATTGGAAAATCATTTAAAATTGCCTGTAATATTCTGATCTGAATCCGGAAAGAACAAAAATGGGTTTTATATCCCTTTAGTAGGTCCCATACGATGTAACCTGTAGTGTAGTGCAAACATTTAACAATAAATCGTCTCAAGAATTTGAACATTATATTTTTTTATCAAGGCAAAGAATTTACTAGACATGTGCAAAAATGCATACTTTATTTTTCAGTTTGTAAACAAATAATGTAGTTATCCTCTTTCTTTGGCAATTACTTGGATCTGACACCAGATAAAAGAGCAATTTAAAATATCTAAATAGCTGATTTCTAAGTTTTAATAGGGCTGTTTTTCAAGTTCTCAGTATACTGTAAATAAGCCTTCTTTATTAGGTGTGTTACAGTATGATGAGCTTGTAGGCAACTTGGTAAATGGAGGCCTGCACTGAATTAAGCATGGACATAACTGCTAGGGGTTTTCGGGTGATCCAGGGCGATCCAGTTGCTGCTATCATTAACAGATATTCTTTGTGTCCTCATATTTAAATATACAAACATATTTATTGCAGATATGTGCAGAACAACTGATCATTTAATAGTTTTAGGTAGGAACACTTTTATTATGTCAAGGGCACTTGGAAATTAGGCAAAATCTTGAATCTTATGATTTATGGAAGCCTTATTATTCTATAATAGTTCTGCTTACATACAAACCCAGTACAAAAAGAGTGGTGTCTTGCAGGGGAATAATATATTGTAAAACTACAAATGTAAAGTGTTTTTTCACTATAGGCAGGTTGTTTCACCCTTGTTGGGGCTCTTCAGTATGATGTAGGTGCTATGTTGTTGGACTCAAGCATTGATTTTAGGTTTACGGCTATATGCCAGTTTTGCTGATGATTACATTAATTTTCGTAACCACACTTACAAAGCGTGAAATTAATGCTTGAGCAGAACAGCAGTACCAACCATAGACAGCCTGTTTGGCCCGTTTGGGGCTAATTCCTCCATTGTATTAATCCTAGCAAAAAATAAATATACTTATCTGTGCAAAATTGCAACACTTACAATTCAAAATCCATTTCAATATAATGGGCAGCCCTGTAGCAAAGGGTGGAATGCTTGAGGACATCAGCATCAACCATAATGACTTGAGTGAGAAAGAGTCCCAAAGTAGCGAAACAGGCTGCCTATGGTTGATGCTGTGTTATTTAAGCCTCATGTATTTCACAGTTTGCTATACTACTGGTTTAAACTGACAGGAGCATAAGGGGTGCCATATTAAAATGCATTTTGAATTAGTAATACTCTGTGGGATAATTTGTATATTCTATGCATTGTATATTTATTCCTTGCTGAACTAATTAAATTGGAGGGTTTATCTCACTCTATTAACAACAATACATTTATTTGGTACAATGGCAGTCTCTGCTCTAAAGGATTTCCATGGGTGTAAGTGCAGACCCTGTTCCAAGGAGCTTACAATCTAGTGTTTCAGTGCTTTGCTCAAAGAGCTTACAATCTTTTATTTAAGGAGAACCTACCTCTGGGTACTTACAGTGTAGAGAAATAAAATAAATCCCTGATGTAAGACTGCACTCAGCATGTGACATAACACTAGTCCCTCTGAAATCTTCAATCTTCCTGCACTGCCATAGAGTATTTCAGTCTTCGTTATACTGCTTGCCAGATATGAATCAGTCTATGCACATCTTGTAAGGATTTTTCATCCAATGCAAGAACATAGGTGCATGACATACTGTATCTTATAATGCAGTTTTTTTTTTCAATTTCTAATCTGAGGTATAAAATACAGGACCATCCCATGACCTATCAAATCTTGTGCTTCACTAGGACTCTCTGCTTCAAAAATCCAACAGTAGTACTTGTCCCACGGTGACTGTAGACATTCAAGTTTAGTTTCACAGATATAGTAGTCCTTGTTCCAGGTTGCTGCAGTTCTCAGATAAAATTGTAAACCAGCTGCAGGGTGCTTATTGGTGTCACTACGTCAAGGCATTGCATTGAGGATATAAGTGCAAACATATTAATCATATCATTGTATTCTCTTCACCAAGATCCTTAACATTATTACATTAGACAGATATGTGCAGTAAGAATGGATTTAAGCCATTCAATTTGATTTAATATCAGTTTATTAAAGTTATAGCAGTGTAAGTGTAATTATGCTTTATTGTTGGTGTTATGAATCAAGTTCTAGTGTCACAGAGATGATTTGTATATTTTATATCAATAAGTCTTGAAAAGTACAGAAAGCTTTAAACATACAGAACCAAATTAAAGCTAAAGATTTCTATGAAATGGGAAAGTAAAGAAAAAGCGTGACAGAAATGTGAGAAATGATCTGACCTCACTGCACATGTGTGTAGGTTCTTGGAGCAGGATCTGTATTTACAATCTAGTGTGGTAATGCAATGTCTTGCTCAAAGTGTTTACAAACTTGTTAATCTCAGAAAATCTTACCTTAGATACTTACAGTTTAGTAATATAAAAATCCTTGAAGGAAATCTGCCATCAGTGCGTATACTGCTGGCCAGATGCGCATCAGTCTGATCTGAATTTATTTCAGATCACCAGTTGTCTTTTCTTCATCCGGGTCAAGCAGAACAAACAGCTGCATCAGATGCTGCACCTTACAGTACAGTGTTTAATGAGGGTCCCAGCACCAGTGAGTTTGCAGCTTGAGGAACATCTGCCATCAGCGTGAATACTGCTGGCCAGATGCGCATCAGTCTGATCTGATTTTATTTCAGATCCCAAGTTGCCTTTTCTTCATCCGGGTCAAGCAGAACAAACTGCTGCATCAGATTCTGCACCTTAGAGTACAGTGTTTAATGAGGGTCCCAGTACCAGTTGGTTTGCAGTATGAGGACATCTGCCATCAGTGCATATACTGCTGGCCAGATGCGCATCAGTCTGATCTGATTTTATTTCAGATCACCAGTTGCCTTTTCTTCATCTGGGTCAAGCAGAACAAACAGCTGCGTCAGATGCTGCACCTTACAGTACAGTGTTTAATGAGGGTCCCAGCACCAGTGAGTTTGCAGCATGAGGACATCTGCCATCAGTGCATATACTGCTGGCCAGATGCGCATCAGTCTGATCTGAATTTATTTCAGATCCCCAGTTGCCTTTTCCTCATCCAGGTCAAGCAGAAATAAACAGCTGCATCAGATGCAGCACCTTACAGTAGTGTTTAATGAGGGTCCCAGCACCAGTTGGTTTGCAGCGTGAGGACATCTGCCATCAGCGTGAATACTGCTGGCCAGATGCTGTCAGGGAGGTAACAACTTTACAAGACAAAAATGTGAAATGTAACACTATTGTGATTTGGTAACACTAGCTTCAAAGTGAAACCAAGTAGTATAGTGTAAAGTTGTTATAAAGTATAGTTTTCAGGATATACTGAATACTTAATTATATACCCAGCTGTCACGTTAGACCCTTATTGAGGGAGAAGTGATATGTTAGACATTAGATAGAAAATATGCGAAAATAGAATCTCTATTTGTAATCCTCAGTGATCTCTGTAGAAAATCCTTAAGTAAGGTAAACACAAATTTCAGAGTTGTAATCCACAATGAAAGGTTAGAAGTAGTTATTCATCAAATAACATTTAGACAGTCACACTTGGTATGAATCTTAATATTCTGCTGAGGATAATACACAATTGGAAAACACAGCCTCAATCTGAAGCAGATCACAAATCAGGCTAATGCAAAGTATGTGCACAGTATGTGTTGAACTAGTAATCCCAGTTAGCATGAGAAGCGGTAGAAATACAGGCAGAGTAACACAAAACAGTAGTTGTGGAAGGTTAGAAAATGTTACTCACAAAGTTTGTTGTCCGAACCTGCTGCCTGTTCTGACTCCTTGTGCGCGCACAATTTGGTCCCAATCACTTCCTGTTAGTGTTGCAAGAAACAGATCCCTGCTTGTAGAAAAAAGGAAACAGCTTCTCTGTTGTTGTTAATATGCCAAGACACTACAGGCTAGGAATTAGCGAGATGTTAGAGGTCTGCAGATTCCAATGCTGACAGGAGTGTTGTCCTCTTGTTAAAGAAATGACTTTGTTAAACAATGAATCCTGAGGAGGAAAATTGAAGTTAGGTATCTGTGAAAATCTCAGAGAGTAAGTCTCAGAGTTACTCTAGATAGAGAAACAAAATACTAAGCAATGCTAGTTAGGAGAGCAGGTGTTAAAATAGGTGATGAATCACTGTGATTGGGGAACCAACTTAAAGGTGCAGTAACAGTCAAAACCCTGACATGATCCCCCCGTCAAGCAAGCTGATCCTCAGCTTAAGGTCTAGGAGAATCCGGGAATTTCTGATGGAACTGGGAGACCAATTTAGGAGCATAGATATTAGTAGAAGGTTCCCACGTATCATCATCCTTGGTGAAGTTCTTCCATCTAACCAAGTATTGCAATACTCCTTTGGAAATCCTAGAGTCAATAATCTGATCAACCTCATATACATCGGTATCTTGTAATTCAAGAGACGAAGGTGTGTGAGAAGCTTGAACTCTGGTTGGGTTATAAGGCTTGAGGAGAGATACATGAAATGTAGCATGTATTTTCATGGAAGAGGGAAGGTCTAAAGTAACGGCGTTAGGATTGACTACTTTGAGAATTTTGAAAGGTCCACAAAACTTTTGTGTTAGTTTCCTACTTGGCACTTGTATTCGTAGGTTCTTGGTTGATAACCATACTTGGTCTCCGATTTTATACTTAGGAGGATCTCTATGTCTTAAGTCGTAGTGATATTTCTGTGAGTTTTGAGCCTTAATAATGTTCTCTTTTATAAAATTGAAGTTGTCCTGTAAAGAATTATTCAACTCATCAACCAAAGGTGAATCAGAAGGGGTTGATGAGATGGAAGTGAAAGTGGGGTGGTATCCGTAATTTGCGTAGAAGGGTGTAAGATTGGTTGAAGAATTAGTAAGGTTGTTATATGCAAATTCTGCGAAAGAGAGATATGAAATCCAATTATGTTGTTGATAAGCACAAAAACATCATAGGTATTCGTCCAACCATTGGTTTATTCTCTCCACTTGTCCATTTGATTGAGGATGGAATGAAGTAGTGAATTGGTGTTTGATATTAAGGGATTTGCATAAACATTTCCAAAACCTTGAAGTAAATTGAGATCCCCTGTCAGAAATCACAGTACTTGGTACTCCATGTAACTTGAGGATTTGATCCATAAAAAGTCTGGCTGTTTCAGGTGCAGTGGGTAATTTATGAAATGGTAGAAAGTGAGCCATTTTTGAAAAACTATCAACAACCACCATTATAGTGGTATGATTTTTAGAGGGAGGTAAATCCACTATGAAGTCTATGCCTATTTGTTTCCATGGTCTATCAGAAACAGGTAGGGGCATAAGTAGTCCATATGGGCTCTTTTTCTCTGTTTTGCAAGTTTGACATATAAGGCAGGTTTTTATGTAGTCAGAAATTGATCTTTTCATGTCTGGCCACCAATACGCTCTTCTGATCAACTCTAATGTATGTCTCTCTCCTGGATGACCTGCAAGAGGTGAATCATGCTGCTCTTGTAGAATTTGATGTCTT
Organism: Bombina bombina; assembly: GCF_027579735.1. Taxonomy (NCBI): domain Eukaryota; kingdom Metazoa; phylum Chordata; class Amphibia; order Anura; family Bombinatoridae; genus Bombina; species Bombina bombina. Next base: position 68,441,283 of record NC_069501.1, read on the forward strand.
AAAGGTTCAGGTAAGAATATTCTGTCTTTGCAGTAATATATTCCATTCCGGTTAATTAGCTGAACCTTAGAGTTAGGTAGTGGCATATGTGAGAGCTTTTGTATGTCTGTTAAAATGTCAGAAGTTAAACCAATGAATCGTTCAGTAGGAATAATATTTGTATAACTGGTACTTTGAGATGGTGGACTCGATTGGCGAGAGAGGGCATCAGCCTTACCATTTTTACATGCCGGGCGATAGATTATCTGGAAATCAAATCTTGCAAAATACAGACTCCATCTAACCTGTCTGGATGAGAGAGTCTTATTATTTTGGAGATACTGAAGGTTTTTGTGGTCAGTATAAATCAAAAAGGTTTTCTTAGCCCCTTCTAGGAGGTGTCGCCAGAATCCTAATGATCTTCGGATTGCCAACAATTCTTTATCACCGATTGCGTAGTTTTTCTCAGCTGAACTCATGGATTTAGAAAAGAAAGAAATGGGATGCATCGGTTCATGAGGTGCCTTCTGTTGGGACAAGACTGCACCTATAGCATAGTCTGAAGAGTCCACCTCCAGAATATACTGAAGGTTAGGATTAGGTAGATGTAAGATGGGAGCTTCGGTGAACAATGTTTTCAGGTGTTCAAAGACAGCGGTATGTTGTTTTTCCCAAAGAAATGGGTGTGTAGTACCAGTAAGTTGAGTCAATGGTTTAACAATTCTAGAAAAATTTCTTATGAATTTTCTATAATAATTAGCAAAACCTAGAAACCTTTGTAGGGATTTGCGGTCATGAGGTTGTGGCCAATTTTTTACTGCTTCAACCTTTTCAGACTGCATCTGTACGCCTTCTGAGGAGATGGTATACCCCAAAAAGGAAATAGTAGATTTGTGGAACGAACATTTCTCGAGCTTGGCATATAACTTATGTACCTTTAAATGGGCCAGCACCCAGCGTACGTGTTTTATGTGGTCAGAAATATTCTGAGAGTAGATCAGGATGTCGTCTAAATAGACAACTAAACAAACATCTAAGAGATCACGAAATATATCATTTATAAAGTGCTGGAAAGTTGCGGGGGCATTACAAAGGCCGAATGGCATCACAAGATATTCAAAGAGCCCATACCTAGTTCTAAAGGCAGTGAGCCATTCGTCGCCTTCCCTTATACGAATAAGGTTGTAAGCCCCACGCAAGTCAAGTTTTGTGAACACTGTGGCATCAGTAAGTCGTTCGATCATTTCGGGAATTAAAGGGAGTGGATACCGATTTTTTACGGTCCGTTTATTGAGCTCGCTATAATCTATGATGGGACGAAGAGTGGAGTCTTTATTAGTCACAAAAAACATACCTGCAGCTGCAGGAGAGGTAGACGGTCGGATGAAACCTTTCTTTAGGTTGTCTTGCAGATATTCTTTTAAATGTTCTAGTTCAGGTTGGCTAAGGGGGTAAAGATGACCTACAGGTAATGTTGCTCCTGGGATTAATTCAATTGGGCAGTCGTATACCCGGTGAGGTGGAAGTGTATCAGCTTCCACCTTACTAAACACTTCCTGGAAATCTAGATAGTGAGTCGGTATAGGAGGTACATCAGTGCTAGTGTGTAGTACTGCTGTTTGAGGAAAACAAGTATTTTTACAAAATGTTGATTGAAAGGTTAAAGTGAGTGATGACCAGTCACTGGCCTAGATTTGGAGTTCGGCGGTAAAAGGGCTGTTAACGCTCCGCGGGCTTTTTTCTGGCCGCACCATAAAATTAACTCTGGTATCGAGAGTTCAAACAAATGCTGCGTTAGGCTCCAAAAAAGGAGCGTAGAGCATTTTTACCGCAAATGCAACTCTCGATACCAGAGTTGCTTACGGACGCGGCCGGCCTCAAAAACGTGCTCGTGCACGATTCCCCCATAGGAAACAATGGGGCTGTTTGAGCTGAAAAAAAACCTAACACCTGCAAAAAAGCAGCGTTCAGCTCCTAACGCAGCCCCATTGTTTCCTATGGGGAAACACTTCCTACGTCTGCACCTAACACTCTAACATGTACCCCGAGTCTAAACACCCCTAACCTTACACTTATTAACCCCTAATCTGCCGCCCCCGCTATCGCTGACCCCTGCATATTTTTTTAAACCCCTAATCTGCCGCTCCGTAAACCGCCGCCACCTACGTTATCCCTATGTACCCCTAATCTGCTACCCCTAACACCGCCGACCCCTATATTATATTTATTAACCCCTAACCTGCCCCCCACAACGTCGCCGACACCTGCCTACACTTATTAACCCCTAATCTGCCGAGCGGACCTGAGCGCTACTATAATAAAGTTATTAACCCCTAATCCGCCTCACTAACCCTATCATAAATAGTATTAACCCCTAATCTGCCCTCCCTAACATCGCCGACACCTAACTTCAATTATTAACCCCTAATCTTCCGATCGGAGCTCACCGCTATTCTAATAAATGGATTAACCCCTAAAGCTAAGTCTAACCCTAACACTAACACCCCCCTAAGTTAAATATAATATTTATCTAACGAAATAAATTAACTCTTATTAAATAACTTATTTCTATTTAAAGCTAAATACTTACCTGTAAAATAAACCCTAATATAGCTACAATATAAATTATAATTATATTATAGCTATTTTAGGATTAATATTTATTTTACAGGCAACTTTGTAATTATTTTAACCAGGTACAATAGCTATTAAATAGTTAAGAACAATTTAATAGTTACCTAGTTAAAATAATAACAAATTTACCTGTAAAATAAATCCTAACCTAAGTTATAATTAAACCTAACACTACCCTATCAATAAAATAATTAAATAAACTACCTACAATTACCTACAATTAACCTAACACTACACTATCAATAAATTAATTAAACACAATTCCTACAAATAAATACAATTAAATAAACTAGCTAAAGTACAAAAAATAAAAAAGAACTAAGTTACAGAAAATAAAAAAATATTTACAAACATAAGAAAAATATTACAACAATTTTAAACTAATTACACCTACTCTAAGCCCCCTAATAAAATAACAAAGCCCCCCAAAATAAAAAATTCCCTACCCTATTCTAAATTAAAAAAGTTACAAGCTCTTTTACCTTACCAGCCCTGAACAGGGCCCTTTGCGGGGCATGCCCCAAGAAGTTCAGCTCTTTTGCCTGTAAAAAAAAATACAATACCCCCCCCCCCCACATTACAACCCACCACCCACATACCCCTAATCTAACCCAAACCCCCCTTAAATAAACCTAACACTAAGCCCCTGAAGATCTTCCTACCTTGTCTTCACCATACCAGGTTCACCGATCCGTCCTGGCTCCAACATCTTCATCCAACCCAAGCGGGGGTTGGCGATCCATAATCCGGTCCAGAAGAGGCTCCAAAGTCTTCCTCCTATCCGGCAAGAAGAGGACATCCGGACCGGCAAACATCTTCTCCAAGCGGCATCTTCGATCTTCTTCCATCCGGAGCGAAGCGGCAGGATCCTGAAGACATCCAGCGCGGAACATCCATCCGGACCGACGACTGAACGACGAATGACTGTTCCTTTAAGGGACGTCATCCAAGATGGCGTCCCTCGAATTCCGATTGGCTGATAGGATTCTATCAGCCAATCGGAATTAAGGTAGGAATTTTCTGATTGGCTGATGGAATCAGCCAATCAGAATCTAGTTCAATCCGATTGGCCGATCCAATCAGCCAATCAGATTGAGCTCGCATTCTATTGGCTGATCGGAACAGCCAATAGAATGCGAGCTCAATCTGATTGGCTGATTGGATCAGCCAATCGGATTGAACTTGATTCTGATTGGCTGATTCCATCAGCCAATCAGAAAATTCCTACCTTAATTCCGATTGGCTGATAGAATCCTATCAGCCAATCGGAATTCGAGGGACGCCATCTTGGATGACGTCCCTTAAAGGAACAGTCATTCGTCGTTCAGTCGTCGGTCCGGATGGATGTTCCGCGCTGGATGTCTTCAGGATCCTGCCGCTTCGCTCCGGATGGAAGAAGATCGAAGATGCCGCTTGGAGAAGATGTTTGCCGGTCCGGATGTCCTCTTCTTGCCGGATAGGAGGAAGCCTCTGGAGCCTCTTCTGGACCGGATTATGGATCGCCAACCCCCGCTTGGGTTGGATGAAGATGTTGGAGCCAGGACGGATCAGTGAACCTGGTATGGTGAAGACAAGGTAGGAAGATCTTCAGGGGCTTAGTGTTAGGTTTCTTTAAGGGGGTTTGGGTTAGATTAGGGGTATGTGGGTGGTGGGTTGTAATGTTGGGGGGGGGTATTGTATGTTTTTTTTTACAGGCAAAAGAGCTGAAATTCTTGGGGCATGCCCCGCAAAGGGCCCTGTTCAGGGCTGGTAAGGTAAAAGAGCTTGTAACTTTTTTAATTTAGAATAGGGTAGGGAATTTTTTATTTTGGGGGGCTTTGTTATTTTATTAGGGGGCTTAGAGTAGGTGTAATTAGTTTAAAATTGTTGTAATATTTTTCTTATGTTTGTAAATATTTTTTTATTTTCTGTAACTTAGTTCTTTTTTATTTTTTGTACTTTAGCTAGTTTATTTAATTGTATTTATTTGTAGGAATTGTGTTTAATTAATTTATTGATAGTGTAGTGTTAGGTTAATTGTAGGTAATTGTAGGTAGTTTATTTAATTATTTTATTGATAGGGTAGTGTTAGGTTTAATTATAACTTAGGTTAGGATTTATTTTACAGGTAAATTTGTTATTATTTTAACTAGGTAACTATTAAATAGTTCTTAACTATTTAATAGCTATTGTACCTGGTTAAAATAATTACAAAGTTGCCTGTAAAATAAATATTAATCCTAAAATAGCTATAATATAATTATAATTTATATTGTAGCTATATTAGGATTTATTTTACAGGTAAGTATTTAGCTTTAAATAGGAATAATTTATTTAATAAGAGTTAATTTATTTCGTTAGATGTAAATTATATTTAAGTTAGGGGGGTGTTAGTGTTAGGGTTAGACTTAGCTTTAGGGGTTAATCCATTTATTAGAATAGCGGTGAGCTCCGGTCGGCAGATTAGGGGTTAATAATTGAAGTTAGGTGTCGGCGATGTTAGGGAGGGCAGATTAGGGGTTAATACTATTTATGATAGGGTTAGTGAGGCGGATTAGGGGTTAATACATTTATTATAGTAGCGCTCAGGTCCGCTCGGCAGATTAGGGGTTAAAAAGTGTAGGCAGGTGTCGGCGACATTGAGGGGGGCAGATTAGGGGTTAATAAATATAATTTAGGGGTCGGCGATGTTAGGGGCAGCAGATTAGGGGTACATAGGGATAACGTAGGTGGCGGCGATTTGCGGTCGGAAGATTAGGGGTTAATTATTTTAAGTAGCTGGCGGCGACGTTGTGGGGGGCAAGTTAGGGGTTAATAAATGTAATACAGGGGTCGGCGGGGTTAGGGGCAGCAGATTAGGGGTACATAAATATAACGTAGGTGGCGGTCGGCAGATTAGGGGTTAAAAATTTTAATCGAGTGGCGGCGGTGTGGGGGGACCTCGGTTTAGGGGTACATAGGTAGTTTATGGGTGTTAGTGTACTTTAGGGTACAGTAGTTAAGAACTTTATGAACCGGCGTTAGCCAGAAAGCTCTTAACTCCTGCTATTTTCAGGCGGCTGGAATCTTGTCGTTAGAGCTCTAACGCTCACTTCGGAAACGACTCTAAATACCGGCGTTAGAAAGATCCCATTGAAAAGATAGGCTACGCAAATGGCGTAGGGGGATCTGCGGTATGGAAAAGTCGCGGCTGAAAAGTGAGCGTTAGACCCTTTAATCACTGACTCCAAATACCAGCGGGCGGCCAAAACCAGCGTTAGGAGCCTCTAACGCTGGTTTTGACGGCTACCGCCGAACTCCAAATCTAGGCCTATATTAGGATTATGTAATTGTAGCCAGTATAGACCTAAAACAACTTGGAAATGTGGTGAAGGTATAACGTCAAAGGTAATATACTCAGTATGTCCCCCTTGAGTGGTCACTAATAAGGGAATTGTTTTGTGCGTGATAGGACCGTTTTCTAGTACGGAACCATCAATAACCTTGAGAGAGACAGGGTGTTTTTTTTCAACAGTGGGTATTTTATTAATTTGTACAGTGGTGTTGTCAATGAAATTGCCAAAAGCTCCAGAATCCACTATGGTATTGATTGGCAGACGTCTAAGGTCCCACTGTAACAAGAGAGATAAATTGCAATAAGAAGGTAGTTCATCAAGTCTTGTTACATTATTTACAATATTAAACTTACTCTTTTTGTTTTTACGTAGAATGGGACAGTCTGTGACCATGTGACTTGGGTTTGCACAATACATGCATAAGTGATTGTTCCTTCTTCTCATTCGTTCTTCAGCAGTGAGTGGTCCCCTAATTACCCCGATATCCATAGGGGTGACGGGGTCATTAGTTGTAGGTCTTGAGTGTGTAGTGCTGGACGATGGGACCTTAGAAGCAGGTTCAGTGTAGGTGCGTTCTGCCTTACGTTCTCTTAGCCTACGATCAATCTGAGTTGCTACTTTCACGAGAGCATCCAGAGTACTTGGCATCTCTATCCTTGCTAGTTCGTCTTTAACGAAATCAGAGAGGCCGAGCCTAAACTGATTGCGGAGTGAAACCAAGCTCCAGGCTGAGTCGGAAGCATATATTTTAAATTCTGTGATGTAATCCTCCACAGATTTTTTTCCTTGTTTAAGGTTTCTCATTTTTTGTTCTGCTGTGAGTTGGATATCTGTATCACTGTATAACTCATCCATAGCAGAGAAAAACCCAGAGAAAGAATTTATTAGAGGGTCATTGGTTTCACATAGGTGGTCAGCCCATACCCTAGGTTCTGACCTGAGAAAAGATATTGTAGAGAGTACCCTTACCCTGTCTGTTGGGTAGGTGTGAGGTTTTAAGTTAAATAGGAGGTGGCAAGCATTTTTAAATTGTCTGCAAGACCGCCTGTCTCCAGAAAAGGAGTCAGGTAAACTAACTTGTGGTTCAATAGTTGAGGTGTGCGGGACTTTCAGATCCTTTATCAATTCTCTAAGAACCTGTGTTTCTAGTTGTAGGTCTAATATTGCTTGCCCCATTTTATCCACCTTTTGGTTTAGGTTAAATAGAAACTGGGGTATTTCAGCAGGATCCATACTTGTGACGTAACTTTTTTAGGCTTAGTATTATGTCAGGGAGGTAACAACTTTACAAGACAAAAATGTGAAATGTAACACTATTGTGATTTGGTAACACTAGCTTCAAAGTGAAACCAAGTAGTATAGTGTAAAGTTGTTATAAAGTATAGTTTTCAGTATATACTGAATACTTATTTATATACCCAGGTGTCACGTTAGACCCTTATTGAGGGAGAAGCGACATGTTAGACATTAGATAGAAAATATGCGAAGATAGAATCTCTATTTGTAATCCTCAGTGATCTCTGTAGAAAATCCTTAAGTAAGGTAAAAACAAATTTCAGAGTTGTAATCCACAATGAAAGGTTAGAAGTAGTTATTCATCAAATAACATTTAGACAGTCACACTTGGTATGAATCTTAATATTCTGCTGAGGATAATACACAATTGGAAAACACAGCCTCAATCTGAAGCAGATCACAAATCAGGCTAATGCAAAGTATGTGCACAGTATGTGTTGAACTAGTAATCCCAGTTAGCATGAGAAGCGGTAGAAATACAGGCAGAGTAACACAAAACAGTAGTTGTGGAAGGTTAGAAAATGTTACTCACAAAGTTTGTTGTCCGAACCTGCTGCCTGTTCTGACTCCTTGTGCGCGCACAATTTGGTCCCAATCACTTCCTGTTAGTGTTGCAAGAAACAGATCCCTGCTTGTAGAAAAAAGGAAACAGCTTCTCTGTTGTTGTTAATATGCCAAGACACTACAGGCTAGGAATTAGCGAGATGTTAGAGGTCTGCAGATTCCAATGCTGACAGGAGTGTTGTCCTCTTGTTAAAGAAATGACTTTGTTTAAAAATGAATCCTGAAGAGGAAAATTGAAGTTAGGTATCTGTGAAAATCTCAGAAAGTAAGGCTCAGAGTTACTCTAGATAGAGAAACAAAATACTAAGCAATGCTAGTTAGGAGAGCAGGTGTTAAAATAGGTGATGAATCACTGTGATTGGTGAACCAACTTAAAGGTGCAGTAACAGTCAAAACCCTGACAGATGCGCATGAGTCTGATCTGAATTTATTTCAGATCCCCAGTTGCCTTTTCTTCATCCGGGTCAAGCAGAACAAACAGCTGCATCAGATGCTGCACCTTACATTACAGTGTTTAATGAGGGTCCCAGCACCAGTTGGTTTGCAGTGTGAGGACATCTGCCATCAGCGCATATACTGCTGGCCAGATGCGCATCAGTCTGATCTGATTTTATTTCAGATCCCCAGTTGCCTTTTCTTCATCTGGGTCAAGCAGAAATAAACAGCTGCATCAGATGCAACACCTTACAGTAGTGTTTAATGAGGGTCCCAGTATGAGTAAGTGTGCAGTGTATAAATTGCAGACCCATACCGTGGGGTTTATATTCTAGGCCTTTACTAGAAGTCCTTGCTTTAGAGCATTTGCAGACTAATGATGCAGTAATTACCATCCTTAAAGCTGGTTTAAAGCCTTTACTGCCAGCTGCAAGTCTTATAAAGATATGTAGAGGAAGCCCAGAAAGGCATTGGTGTGTCCTACAGTTTTGGCTATAATACTTATAATGCTATAATATGTTAAAAAAATATATATTTAGAAATATTATATTTATTATATTTAATAAATTATATTTATTCTTAAATAAAGGTGTAAAGATAATATTGTTTTTTTATTATGCAAGGTTTGTATGCTATGTTTTGTCTCAGAGTACTGGTGCCCATAGGAAACTACAAAGTTTAAGCTATTACTTCTGTAATTTATCTGTATTATTTTACAGTGTATAAAAGATGACTTAGCATTATTCAGTTACTGAGTTGGGGTGATCATGGTAACACTACCTGTAGTAATTGGTGTTCATACCTGCAGCTCCCACCGGATGTCATTTGCATTGTGTTGGAGGTAGTCACTGTTCTTCTCACCAGCACATATACAGAGCTGCAGTTGTAAAGCCAAGCTGTAATGTAATGTGCTTGCTGTGAAATAAAGATATTAGATAACTAATATGTCAGTGATTACTGAAGCTCAGCAGGATCAGTCTGGCAACTCTAGTAAAGTTAGCATCAGTTATGAGGGTGGTTGCTTTGTGTTGTCAGTTGGTTTTGTGACATAACTGCTGCATCACATAAGCCACTCCCATAAGACTGTCACCATGACAACCAGACATCACATTATACCAGGACTGTCAGTTTAGCCTGTTATTAGTGTAGTTTTAACATAAGATGTTTAATTATGCATAATAAAACAACTTTGGAATATACTCATTCTTTATGTTGCCCCTTTTCATGTAATTAGCTCTGAAAATTGTACATTGATTTGGAACTTTATATGTTATTCTGTAGGATGGTAACAAATGTCTTGTAATTACAAGGTGTTTACTGTCCCTTTAAGTTCTAACAAAACTCCCATTATAAATCCTGAGTTTCCAGTGCTTATACGTTGGGAATAGATTATTAAAAGGTCATGAACTGCTTTGGTCTGGTAATATCTACAGAGCTATGGCTGAGCCTCAGGATCATGTCATGTGATTACCTCTGGGGTTACCAGCCATACTAATTAGCATATGTAATTGTGCAGTGTAGCTAAGAAACTACAGGTGCTAGGTCTGTCATTACTTAATAGTAGATTCCCCACATTTAGAAGCCTTTATGTCTGTATCAATTTTATATTAATTATAGTTGACCTGAACCATACATATAGGGTGTCCGGTATTTTAGCAGGCTGTTCAGTATAATCTGTACAAAAATACTGGACACTTAAAGACCCCTGCCAGCTAAATGTAAAGGGCCTTCTAGGCCTTTATGCATTAGAAATATGGCTCAAAAAGAAGTTACACTGTGCATTTTCTATTATATGTGTTTTAGGCAAACATGGGGTTTGTTCAATCATTGCTGGGTGTTTACTTCTGGTAGCCAAAGGGGTCACATCACTACTATGTACATGTGTTACTGGCAACTAAGGGGATAAAATGACTGCTTAGTTGTGAAAAATATATGTGGTGGGTTCAAGGGTGGGGCCTAAGGTTGAGCTTTTGTGGGGACATTGTGTGAACCCAGCTACAACCCTTGTACAGTCACCTATAGCAGTGATTTTTAACCTTTTTTTTGCCGTGGCACACTTTTTTACATTAAAAAATCCTGTGGCACACCACCATCCAAAAATTTTAAAAAAATCACACATTGTAGCCTAATACAGCATATATATATATACACATACACACAAACACACACATACTGTATGTATTGTGCTGTTATGCCATGCCTCCTACAAACTACCCCTGCACTGGGAGTAAAAAACAAGCAAAGTTTAAAAAATATGTCACACTGTTGTCAGTCTGCCGTGGCACACCTGAGGATCTCTCACGGTACACTGGTTGAAAAACACTGACCTATAGGTTGTCTGGTATTTTTATAGCGCACAGCTGGCAACCCTAGCAGGTCTATCTATCTATCATCTATCTATCTATCTATCTATCATCTGTCTATCTACTCTATCTATCATCTGTCTGTCTGTCTATCTATCTATCATCTATCTGTCTGTCTATCTATATGTCTGTCTGTCTATCTACTCTATCTATCTTTCTATCTATCTAGCCTCAAAATCATTATACAGAGCAGAATGTATATTATTACTATTTTTTTATTACTGAGTTACCTTGGGGGGGGGGGGGCGACAAACATTTTTTTGCACCAAGGCCCTCTGTTATGTAGGTCCGCTACTGAGGGGTTCATCCTTATATAAATAAGGGCCTTGTTTAGGTAGAGCTCTTTAGCTTTGATAGGTACAAAGGGGTTCTCGTAAGTCTCTACCCAACTAAAAAGACTTACATCAGGACCACTATTACCATAGTGATATAACCTGGGTATTAAAACCTAAAAAGGTGCTATATGTTTAGTACTATTGTTACATACAAGACAAGCATCCTGCTTTTCACATCTATCAGCTTGTAAGAAGTACATGAAACTTTTAAATAATTATTGTTAGCAGCTGAAAATGGCCATCAAGTTCCGCCCACAGCTTTCTTTTTGTCCAGTTAGCTGTTTTCTTGTATGACCGTTTAGCAGTGCACGTTTAATATTTTTCCATTAGTTATTTCAAAGTGCACATGCACAATTCAGCTTGTGCGAGTAGGAAAACTTATTTATAGGGACAGTCTACTCCAGATTTATTATTATAATACCCTTTAATACCCTTTCCCAAATTTTACATAACCAACACGGTTATATTAGGGGTACATAGGGATAACGTAGGTGGCGGCGATTTGCGGTCGGAAGATTAGGGGTTAATTATTTTAAGTAGCTGGCGGCGACGTTGTGGGGGGCAAGTTAGGGGTTAATAAATGTAATACAGGGGTCGGCGGGGTTAGGGGCAGCAGATTAGGGGTACATAAATATAACGTAGGTGGCGGTCGGCAGATTAGGGGTTAAAAATTTTAATCGAGTGGCGGCGGTGTGGGGGGACCTCGGTTTAGGGGTACATAGGTAGTTTATGGGTGTTAGTGTACTTTAGGGTACAGTAGTTAAGAACTTTATGAACCGGCGTTAGCCAGAAAGCTCTTAACTCCTGCTATTTTCAGGCGGCTGGAATCTTGTCGTTAGAGCTCTAACGCTCACTTCGGAAACGACTCTAAATACCGGCGTTAGAAAGATCCCATTGAAAAGATAGGCTACGCAAATGGCGTAGGGGGATCTGCGGTATGGAAAAGTCGCGGCTGAAAAGTGAGCGTTAGACCCTTTAATCACTGACTCCAAATACCAGCGGGCGGCCAAAACCAGCGTTAGGAGCCTCTAACGCTGGTTTTGACGGCTACCGCCGAACTCCAAATCTAGGCCTATATTAGGATTATGTAATTGTAGCCAGTATAGACCTAAAACAACTTGGAAATGTGGTGAAGGTATAACGTCAAAGGTAATATACTCAGTATGTCCCCCTTGAGTGGTCACTAATAAGGGAATTGTTTTGTGCGTGATAGGACCGTTTTCTAGTACGGAACCATCAATAACCTTGAGAGAGACAGGGTGTTTTTTTTCAACAGTGGGTATTTTATTAATTTGTACAGTGGTGTTGTCAATGAAATTGCCAAAAGCTCCAGAATCCACTATGGTATTGATTGGCAGACGTCTAAGGTCCCACTGTAACAAGAGAGATAAATTGCAATAAGAAGGTAGTTCATCAAGTCTTGTTACATTATTTACAATATTAAACTTACTCTTTTTGTTTTTACGTAGAATGGGACAGTCTGTGACCATGTGACTTGGGTTTGCACAATACATGCATAAGTGATTGTTCCTTCTTCTCATTCGTTCTTCAGCAGTGAGTGGTCCCCTAATTACCCCGATATCCATAGGGGTGACGGGGTCATTAGTTGTAGGTCTTGAGTGTGTAGTGCTGGACGATGGGACCTTAGAAGCAGGTTCAGTGTAGGTGCGTTCTGCCTTACGTTCTCTTAGCCTACGATCAATCTGAGTTGCTACTTTCACGAGAGCATCCAGAGTACTTGGCATCTCTATCCTTGCTAGTTCGTCTTTAACGAAATCAGAGAGGCCGAGCCTAAACTGATTGCGGAGTGAAACCAAGCTCCAGGCTGAGTCGGAAGCATATATTTTAAATTCTGTGATGTAATCCTCCACAGATTTTTTTCCTTGTTTAAGGTTTCTCATTTTTTGTTCTGCTGTGAGTTGGATATCTGTATCACTGTATAACTCATCCATAGCAGAGAAAAACCCAGAGAAAGAATTTATTAGAGGGTCATTGGTTTCACATAGGTGGTCAGCCCATACCCTAGGTTCTGACCTGAGAAAAGATATTGTAGAGAGTACCCTTACCCTGTCTGTTGGGTAGGTGTGAGGTTTTAAGTTAAATAGGAGGTGGCAAGCATTTTTAAATTGTCTGCAAGACCGCCTGTCTCCAGAAAAGGAGTCAGGTAAACTAACTTGTGGTTCAATAGTTGAGGTGTGCGGGACTTTCAGATCCTTTATCAATTCTCTAAGAACCTGTGTTTCTAGTTGTAGGTCTAATATTGCTTGCCCCATTTTATCCACCTTTTGGTTTAGGTTAAATAGAAACTGGGGTATTTCAGCAGGATCCATACTTGTGACGTAACTTTTTTAGGCTTAGTATTATGTCAGGGAGGTAACAACTTTACAAGACAAAAATGTGAAATGTAACACTATTGTGATTTGGTAACACTAGCTTCAAAGTGAAACCAAGTAGTATAGTGTAAAGTTGTTATAAAGTATAGTTTTCAGTATATACTGAATACTTATTTATATACCCAGGTGTCACGTTAGACCCTTATTGAGGGAGAAGCGACATGTTAGACATTAGATAGAAAATATGCGAAGATAGAATCTCTATTTGTAATCCTCAGTGATCTCTGTAGAAAATCCTTAAGTAAGGTAAAAACAAATTTCAGAGTTGTAATCCACAATGAAAGGTTAGAAGTAGTTATTCATCAAATAACATTTAGACAGTCACACTTGGTATGAATCTTAATATTCTGCTGAGGATAATACACAATTGGAAAACACAGCCTCAATCTGAAGCAGATCACAAATCAGGCTAATGCAAAGTATGTGCACAGTATGTGTTGAACTAGTAATCCCAGTTAGCATGAGAAGCGGTAGAAATACAGGCAGAGTAACACAAAACAGTAGTTGTGGAAGGTTAGAAAATGTTACTCACAAAGTTTGTTGTCCGAACCTGCTGCCTGTTCTGACTCCTTGTGCGCGCACAATTTGGTCCCAATCACTTCCTGTTAGTGTTGCAAGAAACAGATCCCTGCTTGTAGAAAAAAGGAAACAGCTTCTCTGTTGTTGTTAATATGCCAAGACACTACAGGCTAGGAATTAGCGAGATGTTAGAGGTCTGCAGATTCCAATGCTGACAGGAGTGTTGTCCTCTTGTTAAAGAAATGACTTTGTTTAAAAATGAATCCTGAAGAGGAAAATTGAAGTTAGGTATCTGTGAAAATCTCAGAAAGTAAGGCTCAGAGTTACTCTAGATAGAGAAACAAAATACTAAGCAATGCTAGTTAGGAGAGCAGGTGTTAAAATAGGTGATGAATCACTGTGATTGGTGAACCAACTTAAAGGTGCAGTAACAGTCAAAACCCTGACAGATGCGCATGAGTCTGATCTGAATTTATTTCAGATCCCCAGTTGCCTTTTCTTCATCCGGGTCAAGCAGAACAAACAGCTGCATCAGATGCTGCACCTTACATTACAGTGTTTAATGAGGGTCCCAGCACCAGTTGGTTTGCAGTGTGAGGACATCTGCCATCAGCGCATATACTGCTGGCCAGATGCGCATCAGTCTGATCTGATTTTATTTCAGATCCCCAGTTGCCTTTTCTTCATCTGGGTCAAGCAGAAATAAACAGCTGCATCAGATGCAACACCTTACAGTAGTGTTTAATGAGGGTCCCAGTATGAGTAAGTGTGCAGTGTATAAATTGCAGACCCATACCGTGGGGTTTATATTCTAGGCCTTTACTAGAAGTCCTTGCTTTAGAGCATTTGCAGACTAATGATGCAGTAATTACCATCCTTAAAGCTGGTTTAAAGCCTTTACTGCCAGCTGCAAGTCTTATAAAGATATGTAGAGGAAGCCCAGAAAGGCATTGGTGTGTCCTACAGTTTTGGCTATAATACTTATAATGCTATAATATGTTAAAAAAATATATATTTAGAAATATTATATTTATTATATTTAATAAATTATATTTATTCTTAAATAAAGGTGTAAAGATAATATTGTTTTTTTATTATGCAAGGTTTGTATGCTATGTTTTGTCTCAGAGTACTGGTGCCCATAGGAAACTACAAAGTTTAAGCTATTACTTCTGTAATTTATCTGTATTATTTTACAGTGTATAAAAGATGACTTAGCATTATTCAGTTACTGAGTTGGGGTGATCATGGTAACACTACCTGTAGTAATTGGTGTTCATACCTGCAGCTCCCACCGGATGTCATTTGCATTGTGTTGGAGGTAGTCACTGTTCTTCTCACCAGCACATATACAGAGCTGCAGTTGTAAAGCCAAGCTGTAATGTAATGTGCTTGCTGTGAAATAAAGATATTAGATAACTAATATGTCAGTGATTACTGAAGCTCAGCAGGATCAGTCTGGCAACTCTAGTAAAGTTAGCATCAGTTATGAGGGTGGTTGCTTTGTGTTGTCAGTTGGTTTTGTGACATAACTGCTGCATCACATAAGCCACTCCCATAAGACTGTCACCATGACAACCAGACATCACATTATACCAGGACTGTCAGTTTAGCCTGTTATTAGTGTAGTTTTAACATAAGATGTTTAATTATGCATAATAAAACAACTTTGGAATATACTCATTCTTTATGTTGCCCCTTTTCATGTAATTAGCTCTGAAAATTGTACATTGATTTGGAACTTTATATGTTATTCTGTAGGATGGTAACAAATGTCTTGTAATTACAAGGTGTTTACTGTCCCTTTAAGTTCTAACAAAACTCCCATTATAAATCCTGAGTTTCCAGTGCTTATACGTTGGGAATAGATTATTAAAAGGTCATGAACTGCTTTGGTCTGGTAATATCTACAGAGCTATGGCTGAGCCTCAGGATCATGTCATGTGATTACCTCTGGGGTTACCAGCCATACTAATTAGCATATGTAATTGTGCAGTGTAGCTAAGAAACTACAGGTGCTAGGTCTGTCATTACTTAATAGTAGATTCCCCACATTTAGAAGCCTTTATGTCTGTATCAATTTTATATTAATTATAGTTGACCTGAACCATACATATAGGGTGTCCGGTATTTTAGCAGGCTGTTCAGTATAATCTGTACAAAAATACTGGACACTTAAAGACCCCTGCCAGCTAAATGTAAAGGGCCTTCTAGGCCTTTATGCATTAGAAATATGGCTCAAAAAGAAGTTACACTGTGCATTTTCTATTATATGTGTTTTAGGCAAACATGGGGTTTGTTCAATCATTGCTGGGTGTTTACTTCTGGTAGCCAAAGGGGTCACATCACTACTATGTACATGTGTTACTGGCAACTAAGGGGATAAAATGACTGCTTAGTTGTGAAAAATATATGTGGTGGGTTCAAGGGTGGGGCCTAAGGTTGAGCTTTTGTGGGGACATTGTGTGAACCCAGCTACAACCCTTGTACAGTCACCTATAGCAGTGATTTTTAACCTTTTTTTTGCCGTGGCACACTTTTTTACATTAAAAAATCCTGTGGCACACCACCATCCAAAAATTTTAAAAAAATCACACATTGTAGCCTAATACAGCATATATATATATACACATACACACAAACACACACATACTGTATGTATTGTGCTGTTATGCCATGCCTCCTACAAACTACCCCTGCACTGGGAGTAAAAAACAAGCAAAGTTTAAAAAATATGTCACACTGTTGTCAGTCTGCCGTGGCACACCTGAGGATCTCTCACGGTACACTGGTTGAAAAACACTGACCTATAGGTTGTCTGGTATTTTTATAGCGCACAGCTGGCAACCCTAGCAGGTCTATCTATCTATCATCTATCTATCTATCTATCTATCATCTGTCTATCTACTCTATCTATCATCTGTCTGTCTGTCTATCTATCTATCATCTATCTGTCTGTCTATCTATATGTCTGTCTGTCTATCTACTCTATCTATCTTTCTATCTATCTAGCCTCAAAATCATTATACAGAGCAGAATGTATATTATTACTATTTTTTTATTACTGAGTTACCTTGGGGGGGGGGGGCGACAAACATTTTTTTGCACCAAGGCCCTCGGTTATGTAGGTCCGCTACTGAGGGGTTCATCCTTATATAAATAAGGGCCTTGTTTAGGTAGAGCTCTTTAGCTTTGATAGGTACAAAGGGGTTCTCGTAAGTCTCTACCCAACTAAAAAGACTTACATCAGGACCACTATTACCATAGTGATATAACCTGGGTATTAAAACCTAAAAAGGTGCTATATGTTTAGTACTATTGTTACATACAAGACAAGCATCCTGCTTTTCACATCTATCAGCTTGTAAGAAGTACATGAAACTTTTAAATAATTATTGTTAGCAGCTGAAAATGGCCATCAAGTTCCGCCCACAGCTTTCTTTTTGTCCAGTTAGCTGTTTTCTTGTATGACCGTTTAGCAGTGCACGTTTAATATTTTTCCATTAGTTATTTCAAAGTGCACATGCACAATTCAGCTTGTGCGAGTAGGAAAACTTATTTATAGGGACAGTCTACTCCAGATTTATTATTATAATACCCTTTAATACCCTTTCCCAAATTTTACATAACCAACACGGTTATATTAGGGGTACATAGGGATAACGTAGGTGGCGGCGATTTGCGGTCGGAAGATTAGGGGTTAATTATTTTAAGTAGCTGGCGGCGACGTTGTGGGGGGCAAGTTAGGGGTTAATAAATGTAATACAGGGGTCGGCGGGGTTAGGGGCAGCAGATTAGGGGTACATAAATATAACGTAGGTGGCGGTCGGCAGATTAGGGGTTAAAAATTTTAATCGAGTGGCGGCGGTGTGGGGGGACCTCGGTTTAGGGGTACATAGGTAGTTTATGGGTGTTAGTGTACTTTAGGGTACAGTAGTTAAGAACTTTATGAACCGGCGTTAGCCAGAAAGCTCTTAACTCCTGCTATTTTCAGGCGGCTGGAATCTTGTCGTTAGAGCTCTAACGCTCACTTCGGAAACGACTCTAAATACCGGCGTTAGAAAGATCCCATTGAAAAGATAGGCTACGCAAATGGCGTAGGGGGATCTGCGGTATGGAAAAGTCGCGGCTGAAAAGTGAGCGTTAGACCCTTTAATCACTGACTCCAAATACCAGCGGGCGGCCAAAACCAGCGTTAGGAGCCTCTAACGCTGGTTTTGACGGCTACCGCCGAACTCCAAATCTAGGCCTATATTAGGATTATGTAATTGTAGCCAGTATAGACCTAAAACAACTTGGAAATGTGGTGAAGGTATAACGTCAAAGGTAATATACTCAGTATGTCCCCCTTGAGTGGTCACTAATAAGGGAATTGTTTTGTGCGTGATAGGACCGTTTTCTAGTACGGAACCATCAATAACCTTGAGAGAGACAGGGTGTTTTTTTTCAACAGTGGGTATTTTATTAATTTGTACAGTGGTGTTGTCAATGAAATTGCCAAAAGCTCCAGAATCCACTATGGTATTGATTGGCAGACGTCTAAGGTCCCACTGTAACAAGAGAGATAAATTGCAATAAGAAGGTAGTTCATCAAGTCTTGTTACATTATTTACAATATTAAACTTACTCTTTTTGTTTTTACGTAGAATGGGACAGTCTGTGACCATGTGACTTGGGTTTGCACAATACATGCATAAGTGATTGTTCCTTCTTCTCATTCGTTCTTCAGCAGTGAGTGGTCCCCTAATTACCCCGATATCCATAGGGGTGACGGGGTCATTAGTTGTAGGTCTTGAGTGTGTAGTGCTGGACGATGGGACCTTAGAAGCAGGTTCAGTGTAGGTGCGTTCTGCCTTACGTTCTCTTAGCCTACGATCAATCTGAGTTGCTACTTTCACGAGAGCATCCAGAGTACTTGGCATCTCTATCCTTGCTAGTTCGTCTTTAACGAAATCAGAGAGGCCGAGCCTAAACTGATTGCGGAGTGAAACCAAGCTCCAGGCTGAGTCGGAAGCATATATTTTAAATTCTGTGATGTAATCCTCCACAGATTTTTTTCCTTGTTTAAGGTTTCTCATTTTTTGTTCTGCTGTGAGTTGGATATCTGTATCACTGTATAACTCATCCATAGCAGAGAAAAACCCAGAGAAAGAATTTATTAGAGGGTCATTGGTTTCACATAGGTGGTCAGCCCATACCCTAGGTTCTGACCTGAGAAAAGATATTGTAGAGAGTACCCTTACCCTGTCTGTTGGGTAGGTGTGAGGTTTTAAGTTAAATAGGAGGTGGCAAGCATTTTTAAATTGTCTGCAAGACCGCCTGTCTCCAGAAAAGGAGTCAGGTAAACTAACTTGTGGTTCAATAGTTGAGGTGTGCGGGACTTTCAGATCCTTTATCAATTCTCTAAGAACCTGTGTTTCTAGTTGTAGGTCTAATATTGCTTGCCCCATTTTATCCACCTTTTGGTTTAGGTTAAATAGAAACTGGGGTATTTCAGCAGGATCCATACTTGTGACGTAACTTTTTTAGGCTTAGTATTATGTCAGGGAGGTAACAACTTTACAAGACAAAAATGTGAAATGTAACACTATTGTGATTTGGTAACACTAGCTTCAAAGTGAAACCAAGTAGTATAGTGTAAAGTTGTTATAAAGTATAGTTTTCAGTATATACTGAATACTTATTTATATACCCAGGTGTCACGTTAGACCCTTATTGAGGGAGAAGCGACATGTTAGACATTAGATAGAAAATATGCGAAGATAGAATCTCTATTTGTAATCCTCAGTGATCTCTGTAGAAAATCCTTAAGTAAGGTAAAAACAAATTTCAGAGTTGTAATCCACAATGAAAGGTTAGAAGTAGTTATTCATCAAATAACATTTAGACAGTCACACTTGGTATGAATCTTAATATTCTGCTGAGGATAATACACAATTGGAAAACACAGCCTCAATCTGAAGCAGATCACAAATCAGGCTAATGCAAAGTATGTGCACAGTATGTGTTGAACTAGTAATCCCAGTTAGCATGAGAAGCGGTAGAAATACAGGCAGAGTAACACAAAACAGTAGTTGTGGAAGGTTAGAAAATGTTACTCACAAAGTTTGTTGTCCGAACCTGCTGCCTGTTCTGACTCCTTGTGCGCGCACAATTTGGTCCCAATCACTTCCTGTTAGTGTTGCAAGAAACAGATCCCTGCTTGTAGAAAAAAGGAAACAGCTTCTCTGTTGTTGTTAATATGCCAAGACACTACAGGCTAGGAATTAGCGAGATGTTAGAGGTCTGCAGATTCCAATGCTGACAGGAGTGTTGTCCTCTTGTTAAAGAAATGACTTTGTTTAAAAATGAATCCTGAAGAGGAAAATTGAAGTTAGGTATCTGTGAAAATCTCAGAAAGTAAGGCTCAGAGTTACTCTAGATAGAGAAACAAAATACTAAGCAATGCTAGTTAGGAGAGCAGGTGTTAAAATAGGTGATGAATCACTGTGATTGGTGAACCAACTTAAAGGTGCAGTAACAGTCAAAACCCTGACAGATGCGCATGAGTCTGATCTGAATTTATTTCAGATCCCCAGTTGCCTTTTCTTCATCCGGGTCAAGCAGAACAAACAGCTGCATCAGATGCTGCACCTTACATTACAGTGTTTAATGAGGGTCCCAGCACCAGTTGGTTTGCAGTGTGAGGACATCTGCCATCAGCGCATATACTGCTGGCCAGATGCGCATCAGTCTGATCTGATTTTATTTCAGATCCCCAGTTGCCTTTTCTTCATCTGGGTCAAGCAGAAATAAACAGCTGCATCAGATGCAACACCTTACAGTAGTGTTTAATGAGGGTCCCAGTATGAGTAAGTGTGCAGTGTATAAATTGCAGACCCATACCGTGGGGTTTATATTCTAGGCCTTTACTAGAAGTCCTTGCTTTAGAGCATTTGCAGACTAATGATGCAGTAATTACCATCCTTAAAGCTGGTTTAAAGCCTTTACTGCCAGCTGCAAGTCTTATAAAGATATGTAGAGGAAGCCCAGAAAGGCATTGGTGTGTCCTACAGTTTTGGCTATAATACTTATAATGCTATAATATGTTAAAAAAATATATATTTAGAAATATTATATTTATTATATTTAATAAATTATATTTATTCTTAAATAAAGGTGTAAAGATAATATTGTTTTTTTATTATGCAAGGTTTGTATGCTATGTTTTGTCTCAGAGTACTGGTGCCCATAGGAAACTACAAAGTTTAAGCTATTACTTCTGTAATTTATCTGTATTATTTTACAGTGTATAAAAGATGACTTAGCATTATTCAGTTACTGAGTTGGGGTGATCATGGTAACACTACCTGTAGTAATTGGTGTTCATACCTGCAGCTCCCACCGGATGTCATTTGCATTGTGTTGGAGGTAGTCACTGTTCTTCTCACCAGCACATATACAGAGCTGCAGTTGTAAAGCCAAGCTGTAATGTAATGTGCTTGCTGTGAAATAAAGATATTAGATAACTAATATGTCAGTGATTACTGAAGCTCAGCAGGATCAGTCTGGCAACTCTAGTAAAGTTAGCATCAGTTATGAGGGTGGTTGCTTTGTGTTGTCAGTTGGTTTTGTGACATAACTGCTGCATCACATAAGCCACTCCCATAAGACTGTCACCATGACAACCAGACATCACATTATACCAGGACTGTCAGTTTAGCCTGTTATTAGTGTAGTTTTAACATAAGATGTTTAATTATGCATAATAAAACAACTTTGGAATATACTCATTCTTTATGTTGCCCCTTTTCATGTAATTAGCTCTGAAAATTGTACATTGATTTGGAACTTTATATGTTATTCTGTAGGATGGTAACAAATGTCTTGTAATTACAAGGTGTTTACTGTCCCTTTAAGTTCTAACAAAACTCCCATTATAAATCCTGAGTTTCCAGTGCTTATACGTTGGGAATAGATTATTAAAAGGTCATGAACTGCTTTGGTCTGGTAATATCTACAGAGCTATGGCTGAGCCTCAGGATCATGTCATGTGATTACCTCTGGGGTTACCAGCCATACTAATTAGCATATGTAATTGTGCAGTGTAGCTAAGAAACTACAGGTGCTAGGTCTGTCATTACTTAATAGTAGATTCCCCACATTTAGAAGCCTTTATGTCTGTATCAATTTTATATTAATTATAGTTGACCTGAACCATACATATAGGGTGTCCGGTATTTTAGCAGGCTGTTCAGTATAATCTGTACAAAAATACTGGACACTTAAAGACCCCTGCCAGCTAAATGTAAAGGGCCTTCTAGGCCTTTATGCATTAGAAATATGGCTCAAAAAGAAGTTACACTGTGCATTTTCTATTATATGTGTTTTAGGCAAACATGGGGTTTGTTCAATCATTGCTGGGTGTTTACTTCTGGTAGCCAAAGGGGTCACATCACTACTATGTACATGTGTTACTGGCAACTAAGGGGATAAAATGACTGCTTAGTTGTGAAAAATATATGTGGTGGGTTCAAGGGTGGGGCCTAAGGTTGAGCTTTTGTGGGGACATTGTGTGAACCCAGCTACAACCCTTGTACAGTCACCTATAGCAGTGATTTTTAACCTTTTTTTTGCCGTGGCACACTTTTTTACATTAAAAAATCCTGTGGCACACCACCATCCAAAAATTTTAAAAAAATCACACATTGTAGCCTAATACAGCATATATATATATACACATACACACAAACACACACATACTGTATGTATTGTGCTGTTATGCCATGCCTCCTACAAACTACCCCTGCACTGGGAGTAAAAAACAAGCAAAGTTTAAAAAATATGTCACACTGTTGTCAGTCTGCCGTGGCACACCTGAGGATCTCTCACGGTACACTGGTTGAAAAACACTGACCTATAGGTTGTCTGGTATTTTTATAGCGCACAGCTGGCAACCCTAGCAGGTCTATCTATCTATCATCTATCTATCTATCTATCATCTGTCTATCTACTCTATCTATCATCTGTCTGTCTGTCTATCTATCTATCATCTATCTGTCTGTCTATCTATATGTCTGTCTGTCTATCTACTCTATCTATCTTTCTATCTATCTAGCCTCAAAATCATTATACAGAGCAGAATGTATATTATTACTATTTTTTTATTACTGAGTTACCTTGGGGGGGGGGGGCGACAAACATTTTTTTTGCACCAAGGCCCTCTGTTATGTAGGTCCGCTACTGAGGGGTTCATCCTTATATAAATAAGGGCCTTGTTTAGGTAGAGCTCTTTAGCTTTGATAGGTACAAAGGGGTTCTCGTAAGTCTCTACCCAACTAAAAAGACTTACATCAGGACCACTATTACCATAGTGATATAACCTGGGTATTAAAACCTAAAAAGGTGCTATATGTTTAGTACTATTGTTACATACAAGACAAGCATCCTGCTTTTCACATCTATCAGCTTGTAAGAAGTACATGAAACTTTTAAATAATTATTGTTAGCAGCTGAAAATGGCCATCAAGTTCCGCCCACAGCTTTCTTTTTGTCCAGTTAGCTGTTTTCTTGTATGACCGTTTAGCAGTGCACGTTTAATATTTTTCCATTAGTTATTTCAAAGTGCACATGCACAATTCAGCTTGTGCGAGTAGGAAAACTTATTTATAGGGACAGTCTACTCCAGATTTATTATTATAATACCCTTTAATACCCTTTCCCAAATTTTACATAACCAACACGGTTATATTAGTATATTTTTACCTGACCGCTTTTCTTAGTTCTTTTGACAGACATGCATTTTAGCATTACTCCTAGCTGACTCCTAGCTCACTCCACGTGCATGAGCACAATGTTATCTATATGGCACACATGAACTAATGTCCTCTAGCTGTGAAGAACTGTCAAAATTCCCTGGGCTAAGAAATTAGCATATGAGCCTACCTAGGTTTAACTGTAAACAAAGAATACCAAGCGAACAAAGCATATTTGATTATAAAAGTAAATTGGAACATTGTTTAAAATAAATATTTAAATGTTTCATGTATTTCTTACAAGTTACCGTATTGTGCCGCATATAGGCCGCACCTGAATATAGGCCGCACCCTTAAGGTTTGGTGCCATTTTTAAGAAATTCAATTTTTAAAGAAAACACACAAAATGTGCAAGCAATGAGTCCCAATGCTGGGTTTCAGCTCCCAGGGGATATTTTTACACTTCCCCAAGAGTATAAAAAACAAAACAAAGGAATGATGCTGCACTCCTCAGTAATTTAAAATGTGAAAAAAACTTTATTCAGCCATTAAAGCTGTAATGGCTGAATAAAGAAGACTTTTTTTAACATTTGAAATTACCAGTACTAAGGAGTACAGCATCTTTCCTTTTTTTATTTTAACATATTAAAGCTGCAATTTGCTATGTACTGGTACATTATTAGCAGGTTTAACAGGTATGATGTGATAGGGAAAAACAGCACTTTCTTACCTGACAATATCAGTAGCAAAATGGACTCACATGAACTATTGCAAGACATTGCAGAACTTTCCAATCCGGTGGACTACAGTCCCCATAAGGCCACAGGGTGCACCAGAAGTTCGGCTGTATAAGCCCGTTCTCCGAAATACACTGTGCTCAGCACAGTATTATCGCATCTTCACACACCTTCACAGCGTTGGCTCCTGCATATGAGCATCCTGCTCATCATCCAAACCAATCAACTATTGCAAAACCACCCAACTCCGGCGGACTACAATCACCATAAGTCAACAGGGTGCACTGGAAGTTCGGCTGTACTGCGCAAGTACAATTTTGCCGATAAGCACCCGATTATAGGCCGCGCCCCGCATATAGGTGGCACTGCAGATTTAAAGCTACAAATCCAGAGGAAAAAGTGCGGCCTATATATGGAACAATACGGTATATAGATGTGGGACCAGTGGTATGAAAAATAAATAATCAAAATTATGTATTGAGTCTGCCCTTTAAAACAAGTCTCTTGGGGGGGTCTCCAGGCATTTTGATTGCCTGTTAGAAGAGTATTTATATGTTTGTGTATTAAAACAAGTGTTGTTTTTTTGTGTGCACCTCCAAGACACACACGGTTTAAAAGAGCATGAGATTACATTTCAAACAGTGGGTCTTGGGGGTTTCTATTACTTAAAGGGACATTATACACTAGATTTTTCTTTGTGATGAGTTCAGAAAGGACTTCCCCAGGATGATAACACATGGTCCTCATCCACACGAAATACATTGTGCAGATTATCACTGCGTGTTGTCTTTCGCATTTAAAAGGTTAAAGAATACACAAAGGAACAAATGATGGAGCAGCAAAAATTAAAGGGACACTCTAATTTTTATTTTTTAAAAAGATAGATAATCCCTTTATTACCCATTCCCCAGTTTTGCATAACCAACATGGTTATATTATTATACTTTTTACCTCTGTAATTACTTTGTATCTAAGCCTCTGCAGACTGGCCCCTTATTTCAGCTCTTTTGATAGTCTTGCATTTTAGCCAATCAGTGCCTTCTCATAAGTAACTCCATAGGCTTGAGTACAATTATCTATATGGCACACATGAACTAACTCCCTTTAGCTGTGAAAACGATCAAATGCTTTCAGATAAGAGGCGGCCTTCAAGGGCTTAGAAATTAGCATATGAGTCTACCTAGGTTTAACTTTCAACTAAGAATACTTAAGAATACTAAGAACAAAGCAAATTTTATGATAAAAGTGATTTGGAAAATTGTTTAAAATTGTAAGCCCTATCTGAATCATGAAAGTTTAATTTTGACTAGACTTTGTTCATGCTGTTGAAACCATTACTCCAAAGGCGTGAAATACTTTTCTGCAGGCGGAAAAAGGGTTCAAACATCAGGTTTACACTATTCAAGTGAAGATGTTTCAGAAGTATAAATGCTCTCTATTCAATTACATTTTTAATTGATTGATTCCTGAGTCACCCAAACAAGTATGTAACATTTACTTTTGCTCTTGGCTAATCTCCTCTTTTCCAAACTGAGGTCTCATGCTGCTCTGTGTTTTATGGGGGATGGGATAGGGGCTCCTAAAGTGCCCCTTCCCCTTGGTCAGACATTGCACAGGTATGTACTTGGGGCAGGTGATCACCATTATAGTGGCAATCACCAGAAAATTAGAGATGGATGTGACCACTCATTTAAAAGAGGGAAGTCTATGGGCTGAGATGTATTGTCCACCCCCTGTTCCAACATTCAGTGTGTCCTATAAGAAGAATAACACTATATATAACACTCCCTAATACCATACACACTTCTTCATAAACGACATACATTATGTACAGTGCCCCTTCTCATGCACTCTCCCCTGATGCCAGTGCAGAGCCCCACAAAGTGCAGTGTCCAGGACAGATGCCCCTCTCAACCTGTGCAAGGGCAGGCCTGAGTGACATTACACAAACATTACCTAGAGAAGTGTTATAGTACCTCGTTAGGGTAGGGCTGTCAACCCTCCCGTATTTCCTGGGTTCTCCTGTAATTCAATAAAAATATTAGCTGCCTCCCGGCTCCAGTATTATGTCCCTAACCTTCCAATTTTCTCCTAGGGGCCCAGCAGTCAAATGTGAGTTGAAAAAAACCATCCATAAATAAAAAAAACCCCACTAAGGGCTAGATTTATTAAAGCCCTACGGCTGCAAGTTTTCACAAGAACTTGCTCGCCGTCATTTATCAAGCAGCGGTCACCAGACCGCCGCTTCCCTAACCTCTTCGCCACCTTTCATGTGGCGAAATTCAATCTCCTCGGTCTAGTCAGACAGAAGAGATTGACAGCTCCTACCCGCGCGTGATTGGCTGTGCGCGGACAGGGGGCGGGATTGCACACGCTCATGTGCAATGGCGAATACCTGCGGGTAATTTCCCCCCGCCACAGGCGAGCTGAGGCATACAGGGGCGCGTATACGCGCCCCTGTATGCCTCAGCTTTAATAAATCTAGCCCTATGTCCAGCAGTGAGGCTTAATTCTTTTTTTTTTAATGGCAGCTTTTTTAAGACCTCCTGAGTTTCTACACTAAAGAGCAGGAAGTCTGAAGGCGGCATAGATCTGGCGCTAGATCGAATTGGATAATAAGAGGGAAAAAGGCTGCCCAGAGGAGTCCTCCAATCTATGCAGCTGAGTTTACTGAGGGGTTTCCGGCAGACTCGGCTCCAGAATGAATGAAATGGGGGGGCATTTTTTTTCACGAGGGGGCACGCATTTTTTACAAAGCATGTATGAGAGTCAAAATAAGAGCAGAGTGAGGGGACATCCCTTACAAGAGAAATAAAATAATGCTATACGACAGTGCAATTACCACTCAGAGTGACATCAGCGTTTCTACTCAAATACATTCGCAACAGAAGCATCTGACAGAAGCACTTTTATTCCATACTGCACTGAGAGTATAGTGGATATATAAAGCAAATGCATATAGAGAGTAAACTACTGGTTAATGTAATCAGCTGGTTAGTAAACAACATAAAATATGCATGAAGTGAAGATATATTAGCATCAGGAAACCACACGCTTTGCCTGTACAAGGTTGTGAGTGACCCGCTATGCCAGTCACAGGCTCAGAGAGAATGCTGCCCGCCTGCCCAGTGGGTATATACAGGGAGTGCAGAATTATTAGGCAAATGAGTATTTTGACCACATCATCCTCTTTATGCATGTTGTCTTACTCCAAGCTGTATAGGCTCGAAAGCCTACTACCAATTAAGCATATTAGGTGATGTGCATCTCTGTAATGAGAAGGGGTGTGGTCTAATGACATCAACACCCTATATCAGGTGTGCATAATTATTAGGCAACTTCCTTTCCTTTGGCAAAATGAGTCAAAAGAAGGACTTGACAGGCTCAGAAAAGTAAAAAATAGTGAGATATCTTGCAGAGGGATGCAGCACTCTTAAAATTGCAAAGCTTCTGATGCGTGATCATCGAACAATCAAGCGTTTCATTCAAAATATTCAACAGGGTCGCAAGAAGCGTGTGGAAAAACCAAGGCGCAAAATAACTGCCCATGAAATGAGAAAAGTCAAGCGTGCAGCTGCCAAGATGCGTCTTGCCACCAGTTTGGCCATATTTCAGAGCTGCAACATCACTGGAGTGCCCAAAAGCACAAGGTGTGCAATACTCAGAGACATGGCCAAGGTAAGAAAGGCTGAAAGACGACCACCACTGAACAAGACACACAAGCTGAAACGTCAAGACTGGGCCAAGAAATATCTCAAGACTGATTTTTCTAAGGTTTTATGGACTGATGAAATGAGAGTGAGTCTTGATGGGCCAGATGGATGGGCCCGTGGCTGGATTGGTAAAGGGCAGAGAGCTCCAGTCCGACTCAGATACCAGCAAGGTGGAGGTGGAGTACTGGTTTGGGCTGGTATCATCAAAGATGAGCTTGTGGGGCCTTTTCGGGTTGAGGATGGAGTCAAGCTCAACTCCCAGTCCTACTGCCAGTTTCTGGAAGACACCTTCTTCAAGCAGTGGTACAGGAAGAAGTCTGCATCCTTCAAGAAAAACATGATTTTCATGCAGGACAATGCTCCATCACACGCGTCCAAGTACTCCACAGCGTGGCTGGCAAGAAAGGGTATAAAAGAAGAAAATCTAATGACATGGCCTCCTTGTTCACCTGATCTGAACCCCATTGAGAACCTGTGGTCCATCATCAAATGTGAGATTTACAAGGAGGGAAAACAGTACTCCTCTCTGAACAGTGTCTGGGAGGCTGTGGTTGCTGCTGCACGCAATGTTGATGGTGAACAGATCAAAACACTGACAGAATCCATGGATGGCAGGCTTTTGAGTGTCCTTGCAAAGAAAGGTGGCTATATTGGTCACTGATTTGTTTTTGTTTTGTTTTTGAATGTCAGAAATGTATATTTGTGAATGTTGAGATGTTATATTGGTTTCACTGGTAAAAATAAATAATTGAAATGGGTATATATTTGTTTTTTGCTAAGTTGCCTAATAATTATGCACAGTAATAGTCACCTGTACACACAGATATCCCCCTAAAATAGCTATAACTAAAAACAAACTAAAAACTACTTCCAAAACTATTCAGCTTTGATATTAATGAGTTTTTTGGGTTCATTGAGAACATGGTTGTTGTTCAATAATAAAATTAATCCTCAAAAATACAACTTGCCTAATAATTCTGCACTCCCTGTAATGCGGGCACAGAGCAGGGTCAAAGCTTGGTTAACACTGTGATACAGCAACCGGTGTGCGCCTCTGAGGGCCGCCATGTTTATTTAAAGTGAAAGCATTCCCTTAGTTAGTGTGCCGCTGCTGTCGAATGGGAAGGGCTCCTTCCCCTACTACTTGTTTTGCTGGCCCAGCGTAGGCATTGGACTGTAACTTGAGCACGACACACATATGAGCTGGACAAGAGGATGGCATTGTATAAGGAACCACCCACTGTGTGTGTGACTTGTATAGATAGACACACTATGCTGGGAACACCTACTACAAGTTTGGAATTTACATGCCCCGCTGCGTAAGGTGAGAGTAAAAGGAGCACACCTGAATTAGATCACAGCTGACCTCATTCACATGTACCAGTTTCGGGATTCATTGTGGTCAAAATTCAAACATACAGGCTCTATGAACGATCACTGTGTATATAGAAAATGGCGAAATATATGCTCTAAACAAACAAAATTGGCCAAGGCCCAATATTTCTTGTGGTGTACCCCAAGGTTCCATTCTCGGCCCCCTACTATTCACATTACTTATAAATGATCTACCTAATGTCTGCAAATCATCAACTGTACACATGTACGCAGATGACACAGTAATCTATGCAAACAATTCCGATCTGTCGCAGCTTGAAGCAGTGCTCCAAGACCAGTTCACAGAGGTAGAAAAGTGGATCTCAAAAAACAAACTCTTCCTTAACACTGACAAAACTGTCACAATGATCTTTGGAACGGGACCTAAACTACACAAATTACAAAATTCCCATCTTCGCATCAAAACAAAATCCAATTGCACGCTGACCGCAGTCCTCTCTTTCAAATACTTAGGTATGTTGTTAGACCCCAATCTATCTTTTGGCCTCCACATAGAAAAACTTGCATCTAAACTTTATCCAAAATTAGGTGCCCTGTACAGAAACAAATCTTGCCTCAGCCCTACAGTAAAGGAAAAGATTGTACAGCAAATGCTGATGCCTATCATGGATTATGGGGATGTAGTATATGCACCTGCACCTCAAACTCACCTTAATAAACTTAATATGTTGTATAACTCGTTCTGCCGCTTTGTGCTACAATGTAACAACCACTGGAATCCAGACGCACCCTCCATCTTTCCTGCCTTGTGTTTAAGAGCCTTTCTGGGAAGCTCCCACCCTACCTGAGCAGAATGCTCTCCCCGGCTATTCCCACCTCCTATAACCTCCGATCCAGTACCAGCACATTATTTAGCTTGCCTCAATACAAAAAGAAAGCAGCTCGATCCTCCTTTTCCTACAAAGCACCACAATTATGGAATGACCTCCCGCACACTTTCAAACCTTCCCCAAGCCTAAAATCCTTTAAGAGATCCCTCTATACATATCTCAAAACAGAATGCACCTGTCATGGTTGATTAAATATGTCCTACCTGTTCTATGTTAAATGTTTGCATATATTGTGTATTATTATTGTTTTTGTATTTTATTATACCCTTTTGTATCAATGCAATGTTTTGTGGACCCAGGACATACTTGAAAACGAGAGAAATCTCAATGTATCCTTCCTTTTAAAATATTTTATAAATAAAATAAATAAATAAATAAATGTGACTGCTATATACACACTATAATAGGAACACCTACTGTGTGTGACTGCTATATACACACTATAATGGGAACACCTACTGCGTGTGACTGCTATATACACACTATAATGGGAACACCTACTGCGTGTGACTGCTATATACACACACTATAATGGGAACACCTACTGTGTATGACTGCTATATACACACTATAATGGGAACACCTACTGCGTGTGACTGCTATATACACACTATAATGGGAACACCTACTGCGTGTGACTGCTATATACACACTATAATGGGAACACCTACTACGTGTGATTGCTATATACACACTATAATGGGAACATCTACTGCGTGTGACTGCTATATACAAACTATAATGGGCACACCTACTGCATGTGACTGCTATATACACACTATAATGGGAACACCTACTGTGTGTGACTGCTATATACACACTATAATGGGAACACCTACTGCGTGTGACTGCTATATACACTATAATGGGAACACCTACTGCATATGACTGCTATATACACACTATAATGGGAACACCTACTGCGTGTGACTGTTATATACACACTATAATGGGAACACATCTCAAAGTGTTTAAAGGGACACTGAACCAAAAAATTTTCTTTCATGATTCAGATAGAGCATGAAATTTTAATCAACTTTCTAATTTACTCCTATTATCAATTTTTATTCGTTCTCTTGCTATCTTTATTTTAAAAGCAGGAATGTAAATCTTAACAGCCAGCCCATTTTAGGTTCAGCACCATGGATAGAGCTTGCTTATTGGAGGCTGACATTTACCCACCAATAAGCAAGCATAACCCATATTCTCAACCAAAAATGGGCCGGCTCCTATGCATCACATCCCTGCTTTATAAATAAAGATAGCAAGAGAACGAAAAAAAATTGATAATAGGAGTAAATTAAAAAGTTGCTTAAAATTGCACGCTCTATATGACTAATGAAATAATTTTTTTTAGTCCCTTTAATCTCCCTTTAAATTAATGAGCACACAAAACCATTTCATTTAGAAAATGTTTCTGACATCACCCTGAATAATTATAAATGGAGGCCGAATCCCAAATGATAATGATACCCCTGCATATTATACTCTGAGCATCAAATATTTGCTAATGCTCATGGGAATCTGGAGTTTAAGATTACTGTGGAGCTGCAGCAGTCAATATTGGGTGCCATCATGTTCATGCAGATCTCACATATTATAGTCTTCTTGCAGGGATTTCATTCCAGAGAGTGGGGCATTGTGGGGTTACTTACTGGTTTTTGCCCTCCACATGGTGGGTCACATTATTGTATGGCTAAAAATGAACCATGTGTATTGTTCATGTATTTATGATGGCCTGTGGGGCTTTTCCTTTAGTGTTTTTTTAATTTCTTTCAATAAAAAGCCATATTTAATCATTTCTCAATAAGAGGATAAAATGTGCACAATGTATGTGACTATAATGTATAATATAAGTTATATACATGACTGTGCCTGATATGGAAGTCTGTACTATTGTGTCATTGTTTTCTTTGTTGCATTTACAAGAGGGTATTTTAATAGATAAGACGTTTAATTAACACATATGCTTGTTCGGCATCTCACTGTTCATCAGTAATGCTGAGAGTTGTCAAATTAATAAGTGAGCTTCTACCAATGGATTAGTTGTGTACTTCTTATTAGTTTCAATATTAAAATATTGAGCTTTTTCATGCAGAAACATATCTGCAACATCTAAAAATGTATTGTATTTAATGTCCCTCAGAGACATTTCTCTCTATGATTAAATGTATTATTTGGGAATAAAAAAGTAGTTGTATGCTAGAACATGAATTCGCCACTAGGAGTCACTGTTGCAGTTCTGTATGTAGTTATTTGACTAAAGTTTTATTAATGATTTTTTGCTGTGTATTTACATTGTGTTTGCTACTTTTGTACAAGTTCATAGGCTTTAGAGGAGAGAGGCATGTGCAAGCATACCTGCTAAGATAACGACATATCATACATTGTGTTTTAGCCATAGTAACAAGGGAGGTTCTAGAGATTGAGTATTTTAAAGGGACAGTCTAGTCCAAAACAAACTTTCATGATTCAGATAGAGAATGCAATTTTAAACAATTTTCAAATTTACATCTATCACCAATTTTGCTTTGTTCTCTTGGTATTCTTAGTCGAAAGCTAAACCTAGGAGGTTCATATGCTAATTTCTAAGCCTTTAAAGGCCGCCTCTCATCTCAGGGCATTTTGACAGTTTTTCACCACTAGAGGGTGTTAGTTTGTGTGTTTCATATAGATAACACTGTTCCTAATGCACGTGGAGTTCCTAGGACCCAGCAATGATTGGCTAAAATGCAAGTCTGTCAAAAGAACTGAAATAAGGGCAGTTTGAAGAAGCTTAGATACACGATAAAAACAGAGGTAAAAAGTGTATTTATATAACTGTGTCAGTTATGCAAAACTAGGGAATGGGTAATAAAGGGATTATCTATCTTTAAAACAATAAATATTCTGGTGTAGACTGTCCCT
Organism: Bombina bombina; assembly: GCF_027579735.1. Taxonomy (NCBI): domain Eukaryota; kingdom Metazoa; phylum Chordata; class Amphibia; order Anura; family Bombinatoridae; genus Bombina; species Bombina bombina. The sequence goes on from NC_069501.1 coordinate 68,474,431, forward strand.
CGGGGGATTAAAAAACAGGCCAGATTTTCATGATATCTGAACTAGAGCACAGGTGAAATAATCAGCTGAACAGTAACCATGGTTACTAACCAGCTTGTTGCCCTGAGTACTGGCGTTAAGAACCGTTGTTCTAGATTGTATTATTTGTTGGGGAAAGCATTTTAGTATAATATATGCGGATGTGGCAATGTTTATCTCACACACTCCCTCTCTCAACTTAGATGTTCCCTTTATATTTGTTCAAAGCTTATTTATTGTGGTGCAGTTATAAAACCCAGCAAGCTGCTGCCTCTGATAAAAATGTCCTTAGAAATTAGCCAGATCTTGTGTCTATTTATCAGCTATAACATTCTGATATTTCTGTACTACTGACACTGGTCTAAATTTCAACATAGTTAAAGGGACAGTCTAGTCCAAAATAAACTTTCATGATTCAGATAGGGCATGTCATTTTAAACAATTTTTCAATTTACTTTTATCACCAATTTTTCTTTGTTCTCTTGGTATTCTTAGTTGAAAGCTAAACCTAGGAGGTTCATATGCTAATTTCTAAGCCCTTGAAGGCCGCCTCTTCTCTCAGGGTATTTTGACAGTTTTTCACCACTAGAGGGTGTTAGTTCATGTGTGTCATATAGATAACGCTGTGCTCATGCCCGTGGAGTTCCTAGGAGCCCGCACTGATTGGCTAAAATGCATGCCTGTCTAAAGAACTGAAATAAGGGAGCAGTTTGCAGAGGCTTAGATACAAGATAATCACAAAGGTAAAATGTATATTAATATAGAGTAACAGTGTTGATTATGCAAAAAGGGACATTAAATTAATATATTTTTTTCTTTTGGATTTAGAGAAAGCAAGCAATTTTATACAATGTAATTCTACTGTCTATTTTGCTGCCTCCTCTTAGTATCTTTTGTTGAAGAAACAGCAATGCACATGGGTGAGCCAATAACATGAGGCATATACAGTATGTGCAGCCACCAATCAGCAGCTCCTGAGCCTATCTAGAAATGCTTTTCAACAAAGGATACCAAAAGTATGAAAAATTAGATAGAAATAAATTGGAAAGTTGTTTAAAATTGCATGCTTTTTCAATTTTAAACAGCAACACATTGCTAATGGAAGTATATTGCAAAAATGCTTCTAGTAAAATGTGTTACTGTTTTTCCGCAGCATACGCACATATGCTGTGTGGGCCTGTGCACCAGAATGCAAACACCACACCTTCTCCGCAGTGTCTTATATGACTGGGCACAACTACCTGAAGCACATTATACAGCTGTAAAGAATAGGCAATATTACTGATCTGTGAGTGTGCACAGCTTCTGTCACAGGATGTGAGAATACCTGCGCTCCAAGATGGCTGCCTCAGCACAAAGAGGTGCAGCTTCTGTATCTGGCACCTATAAGCTGTTAAAATAGGAGAGCTGCAGTCAATAACATACGGCTAGATTACAAGTCTTGCGCTATGAATAAAAAAGCAGCGTTAAGGCTCATAACGCTACTTTTTTACTACCGCTGCTATTACAAGTTTTGTAGGTACAGCTGTCCCGCACACTTTTTTGGCCTTACCGCAAATCAACTTATGCAATTTGCGTATAGTCTTTTTTCAATGGGGCATCCATAGCGCCGGTATTACAAGCTTTTTTTTTTAGGCCAAAAAGTGAGCGGTACAGCCTATGCCGCAAGATTCAGTAGTTATGAGTTTTACACTACAACGCTGTAGCATAAAACTCATAACTAAAGTGCTAAAAAGTACACTTACACCCATAAACTACCTATTAACCCCTAAAAAGAGGCCCTCCCACATCGCAAGCACTAAAATAAAATTAACCCCTAATCTGCTGCTCGCAACATCGCCCCCACTATAATAAACATATTAACCCCTAAACCGCCACACTCCCACCTCGCAAACACTAGTTAAATATTATTAACCCCTAATCTGTTGTCCCTAACATCGCCGCCACCTACCTACATTTATTAACCCCTAATCTGCCGCCCCCAACGTTGCCACCACTATACTATATTTATTAACCCCTAAACCTAAGTCTAACCCTAACCCTAACAACCCCTAGCTTAAATATAATTAAAATAAATCTAAAGAAAACCTACTATCATTACCTAAATAATTCCCATATAAAACTAAATACTTACCTGTAAAATAAACCCTAAGCTAGCTACAATATAACTAAAAGTTACATTGTAGCTAGCTTAGGGTTTATTTTTATTCTACAGGCAAGTTTGTATTTATTTTAACTAGGTAGAATAGTTACTAAATAGTTATTAACTATTTAATAACTACCTAGCTAAAATAAATACCAATTTACCTGTAAAATAAAACCTAACCTAAGTTACACTAACACCTAACACTACACTACAATTAAATAAATTACCTAAATTAAATACAATTAAATAAATTAAATACAATTACCTAAATTACAACCCCCCCCACTAAATTACACAAAATAAAAAAAATTACAAGATATTTAAACTAATTACACCTAATCTTATAGCCCTATCAAAATAAAAAAAGCCCCCCCCCCCAATAAAAAAACCCTAGCCTAAACTAAACTACCAATAGCCATTAAAAGGGCCTTTTGCTGGGCATTGCCCCAAAGAAATCAGCTCTTTTACCTGTAAAAAAAATTAAAACCAACCCCCCCACCAGTAAAACCCACCACCCACACAACCAACCCCCCAAATAAAACCCTAACTAAAAAAAACTAAGCTCCCTATTGCCCTGAAAAGGGCATTTGTATGGGCATTGCCCTTAAAAGGGCATTTAGCTCTATTGCGGCCCAAACCCTAACCTAAAAATAAAACCCACCCAATAAACCCTTAAAAAAACCTAACACTAACCCCTGTAGATCCACTTACAATTTTGAAGACCGGACATCCATCCTCAACGAAGCCGGGAGAAGTCCTCAACGAAGCGGCAAGAAGTCCTCAACGAAGCCGGGAGAAGTCTTCATTCAAGCCGGGAGAAGTGGTCCTCCAGACGGGCAGAAGTCCTCATCCAGACGGTATCGTCTATTTTTATCCATCCGGTGCTGAGCGGGTCCATCTTCAAGACATCCGACGCGGAGCATCCTCTTCTTTCCGACGACTAACGATGAATGAAGGTTCCTTTAAATGACGTCATCCAAGATGGCGTCCCTTAGATTCCGATTGGCTGATAGAATTCTATCAGCCAATCGGAATTAAGGTTGAAAAAATCCTATTGGCTGATGCAATCAGCCAATAGGATTGAACTTCAATCCCATTGGCTGATCCAATCAGCCAATAGGATTGAGCTCACATTCTATTGGCCGTTCCAATCAGCCAATAGAATGCAAACTCTATTTTTTTAAGGGTTTATTGGGTGGGTTTAGGCGGGAGTGCGGCGGTTTAGGAGTTAATATGTTTATTATAGTGGCGGCGACGTTGGGGGCAGCAGATTAGGGGTTAATAAGTATAATGTAGGTGGCGGTGATGTCCGGAGAGGCAGATTAGGGGTTAATTAAGAATAATGTAGGTGTCGGCGATGTCGGGGTTGGCAGATTAGGGGTTAATAAGTGTAAGATTAGGGGTGTTTAGACTCAGGGTTTATGTTAGGGTGTTACGTGTAAACATAACTATTGTTTCCCCATAGGAATCAATGGGGCTGCATTATGGAGGTTTACGCTGCTTTTTTGCAGATGTTAGGCTTTTTTCAGCTGGCTCTCCCCATTGATGTCTATGGGGAAATCGTGCACAAGCACGTACAACCAGCTCACCGCTGACTTAAGCAGCGCTGGTATTGGAGTGCGGTATGGAGCACAATTTTGCTCTACGCTCACTTATTGCCTTTTAACGCTGGGTTTATAAAAACCTGTGATACTAGTGCTGTAGGAAAGTGAGCACTGACATTAACGTGCAAGTTAGCACCTCACCCCTCATAACGCAAAACTCGTAATCTAGCCGATAGTGAGCAGTTACTATTTTCTTGTAGCTGTGCACAACAGTTTAATGTCCCTTTCACAGGCACAATACACACCACCATTCACTAAGCTTTACTACTGGTGCACAGGCCCTCACAGCATATGTGCGTATGCTGCTGACAAAAACTAATATTAGAAGCATTAATGAGGCACTAAATAGGCATAAACAAAGCTAAAGCATTAATTGCTAAACATTGGGTTAAATAAGCAGCTGAACTCCTTGCATTGGAAGAGTATAATTATTTAAAAACAATAAACCACTGCCATTTTATAAGATTAGGTTTTATTGGGATCAATTACAGGAATCTCAGAGCAACCCAGGACCCTCACTGTTCGCCGGATCTGACAATAAGCCCCTGATCTAATCCATAAGCTATTAACATAGAAGGCAACCACATTAACCTTGACTTCCTGTCCTTTCTCTTTCAATCTCAGTTTTTTCCCCTTCGTTGCTCATTTCCTTCTTATTGCAATTTTGTTTTGTCCTGGGCAAATTACTGTAAACTTATATATCATTGCTTGTAAAGGTTCTTTATTTTTCTTTTCTCACAATCCACAGACAAAGAGTATAGGAGATCTGATATCTTAAAGGCATATATGAAACCCAAATGTTTTCTTTCATGATTCAGATAAAGTATGCAATTTTAAAGGGCCATTATACCAAAATGTTGAAGCACTTGAAAGTGATGCAGTATAGCTGTAAAAAGCTGAGAAGAAAATATCACTTGAACATCTCTATGTAAAAAAAGAAAGATATTTTAGAGACTTTAAGCAGCCAGTCAGGATGCTTGTCCCAGGACAAGCTAGGGAGTGTTCATCTGTCATGTGCAGGAACAGTCATGTTATTTTCATATTCAGTTTAACTAAGTTCTATAAAATCTCAAGAGATCACACTGAAATCTCATGAGATCACAGCAAAGGCAAAGCATTACCTCAGCACTGCTGATGCTGATTGGCTATTGTGGTGTTTTTTTTTTATTCAAACTTGGAGCTGGACAGCAGCTGAAGTATAACTGTTACCAGAGCACTTACTCTTTTGAGCTGAAGAAATTTTGAGGTAAAATATCTTTCTTTTTTACATAGAGATGCTCAGGTGATATTTCTTTTTACAGTTATGTTGCACCACTTTCAAGTGATTTAGCATATGAGTATTATGTCCCTTTAAGAAACTTTCCAATTTACTCCTATTATCATATTTTCTTTGTTCCCTTGGTATCTTTATTTGAAAAAGCAGGATTGTAAGCTCATAGCTGGCCCATTTTTGGTTTAGCACCTGGGTAGCGCTTGCTGATTGGTCGCTAAATGTAGCCACAAATCAGCAAGCGCTACCCAGGGTGCTGAACCAAAAATGGACCAGCTTCTGAGCTTACAATCCTGCTTCTTCAAATAAAGATACCAAGAGAACAAAGAAAATATGATAATAGGAGTAAATTAGAAAGTTAGCAGAATTTGGGTTTGTTAGGTTAAATATAAGGTAAATATAAGACTATGTATGTGTGCATTTGATATAGACATTATACAATTTGAGTGTATTATTCATTTGGCAATAATCTGTGAGAAACAATCATGAAATGTTTTATGAACTGATCTGTGTTTTTTTCACTGTGAAATAAATGAGGACATGACCGGGTACAACACGATCTGATTCTTAGGCAATGTCACAATGTTTTTTTTTTTAAATAGATGATTCCATTTTACCAGCAGACAAGATTGCTCTTAGAGGTACTTGTGGTCTGGCAGCAGCATTGCTCAATAGCTGGTGAGGAAACAGAAAAGCATAAAAGCTGAGAATTTTACAGAATCAGACGCAAAGAATAAGGAACTGCGATGTGTTCCCAAGCAATAGACTGATTCAAATGAAAAACAGCAACCTGTGAACTGAAACTTCAGATTTGGAAACATCCAACAACGAGGAAGAATGGGCAGTTGCCAGGTCTAAAAACATCAAAAAAGCATGGAAAGGTGTTGAGAAGAATGGGGCCATTTTGAAATTTAAAAGAACAGCACACTCTTCTGGTTGTCTTCCAGTGGGCCAAAAGGTGAGGTCTCAGACTGACACAGCAACAGTTCTTCCTCCATGTTTGACTATTGAAGAGGAAGAAAAGGGAGATTCAACTCAAATCTCTTCCTCCCTCTTTATCTGAAGAAATACAAAAATAAATGTGTTTGTCATGTTACAAGCTGAAATATTTGTGCCACCTGCCCTTCTATGCCCAGACCAACTCTTGCTGCACATGGGCATTGGCTATCAAAGCAAACGTGTGTACATGGTAGAGGAAATCACTGGTGTAAAAATGTACCAACTCATAACCACATGAACAGATCAGGTTCTAAAGTTATGGTAATGACAGCAACCAGAGAGTTTTCCTTTTGAAATTTGTTTCATGAAATGGAAGGAAGTGATGTTCTCTGCTGGCAAACTCCCCAACGAAGGAAATGTCCATTAAAGTGGCAACAAATCATAAATTAAATAATCAGGATATCAAAGATTGAGTGAAAGAAAAAAAAATTGAGTTTGATAAATGAACCATTTAATTATACCAGGAAGAAAATACAAATAATGACAAAGATAGCAGTGGAAACTGAAGTCCAGGAAAGGTAGAGGAGATTCAGGACCATGTAAATAAATAAGAGGAAAAACCAAAGGACTTGAGTTATCAGCAAAGAACATCTCAGCTACTAACACAAAAACAGAGAGTGGGACAATGTGGCTGAAAGTCAGAGTTAGAAACAAAAGATGGAACCATGCATTAATGTAAACCCATACTAGAGATCCTGCAGTCTGATTTTCCATAAGTGTCCTGCTTAATGCTAGGTATAGCTCTGGTGAAACATTGATTTTAGCAAATAAAAAAGTACAAATAAAAAAAATAACAATGGAAACACAGTCAACCAGTGACCTCTTTAAATGATGTTATTTTGATTTAAAGACTGGTCTGCAGATTCCTATTTGAGCTTAGACAGTCCTCTGATTTTCCCCCAGAATATTCACCTTCTCTCTCAATCCAGAAATATATTTTGAAGCATTAATTCTTTGTAAATAAACACACTGATTAATAACTGTATGGAATTCTTCACATTTTAAATTTTGTATACTTGGAATTGGGTAGAGAGGGAAGGTAGACTAAGGTGGAGAGTGAGCGAGTGAGAAGGCGGGAGAGGACCAGTCAGGGGGCGTGAGAGACGGATAGATAGGGAGTGTGAAGAGGATAGGTGTTTCATACAAACAAACCTGGATCCTGTTAAACTTAGCTTGTTTGTGGATTTATTTCTAATATACACAAACACACAACCTGCTTTTCAAACATATACACGCAGATCCTGCCAAATATATATAAATAAATATATATCACTACTGGATCAAACAAAGCTTTTTTTTAATTGGAAACATCTGGGTCCTGCTAGAACTGTGTCCAACGTAGACACATCTAGATCCAAGTCTCTTCTGCACATGCACAAAGACATTTAGACACTGCTAGATCAGAGCTCAGAATTAGGGACTGTCCCTCTTAAATAGGGACAGTTAGGAGGGTGATGCAAGTGTACAAATTAGTGCAATGTATCATATTAAAATGTTACCTTCACATTTAAAAAATAATATTTTTTGGATTTCTTTGGTTTCCCCTATTCCTGCATCTCCTGTGCATGGCTCAACACTGTGAAATCCAGTGACATCACAGCTTACTTGACTGGCACTTGTGCGCATTCACCAGCCATGTACTCCTGTCCAGTAGATTGGTTTCAGGTACAAGGAATATGGAGGGGGAGTGGGCATGGAGTTATTATATTATATACATATCATTACACTTTAAAGTGAAAGTAAAGTTGCCTGCACCTCTATGCCGCAAAGCAAAATGCAGCTCAAAATAAGTTGAGTTTAATTCATGTTTTTTTTTTAAATATTCTATATTTATCACATAAATGTACCTATGAATTCGGATCACTATATCGTCGTTCCTCTGTCTGCCTCCAAAAAAACCTTTATTTTCAGATGACAAATATCGTTTTAACTATTTCTATTGGTCCCCCAGTGGCGTCTGAAAATTACACTCTACGCCCGCACCTTCAATTGCGCATGCGTGTCTCATTGATTTTACTCCGTGTCTAGAAGCGCGTCCATGAGACACACATGCGCATTGACTTCAACAGGGAAACAGCAAATGAGTATCGGCACTAAGCATGCGTGCACAATAAATTTAACTTCACAAGAATGCGCATGGATGAACACGTAAGAGCGGGTGGGAAGTGGCTACAGTATCTGTAATATACTGAACAGAATATGTTAACCCATTGGCAACAAGCAACAGCTGCAATGCTCCACTGGCAGCCAAGGAGTTAAAGTTTTTTTTACATTTTGGAAATAAACATATTTATGTAGGCATTACAAATCACTTAAAGATTTGCATTTGAGTATCACAAGCATGCTTACCTAAAAATGAAGGCTAAATGATTTGATAGATACGCTGCTTTTAACATGTGTCAGTCAGAGGCGGAACTACAAGGGGTGCAGAGGTACGCAACTGCGACTGGACCCCCAATGGTGGGGGCCCAGCTTTAAAAAAAAACCATTTTTTTTATCTTTCAATAAAAACGTTGACCTGCCACTGCCTGCACTGATATCATGTGAGTGTGACATGATGCCTCACTAGTGTCTCTGACTACAGGGGTTAGTGTTTCTGTTTTACCCATTGGTGTTTATGTGTGTGTGTATGTATGTATGTGACTGTGTGTGTATTTATGTATGTATGTGACTGTGTGTGTATTTATGCATGTATGTGTGTGTGTATATGTGTATGTATGTATGTGACTGTGTATGTATTTATGCATATATGTGTGTGTGTATGTGTGTATGTATGTATGTGACTGTGTGTGTATTTATGCATGTATGTGTGTGTATGTATGTATGTGACTGTGTATGTATTTATGTATGTATGTATGTGTGTGTGTGTATGTGTGTATGTATGTATGTGACTGTGTGTGTATTTATGCATATATGTGTGTGTATGTGTGTATGTATGTATGTGACTGTGTGTGTGTGTGTATGTATGTATGTGACTGTGTGTGTATTTATGTATGTATGTGACTGTGTGTGTATTTATGCATGTATGTGTGTGTGTATATGTGTATGTATGTATGTGACTGTGTATGTATTTATGCATGTATGTGTGTGTGTGTATGTGTGTATGTATGTATGTGACTATGTGTGTATTTATGCATATATGTGTGTGTGTATGTGTGTATGTATGTATGTGACTGTGTGTGTATTTATGCATGTATGTGTGTGTATGTATGTATGTGACTGTGTATGTATTTATGTATGTATGTATGTATGTATGTATGTGACTGTGTGTGTATTTATGCACATATGTGTGTGTGTATGTGTGTATGTATGTATGTGACTGTGTGTGTATTTATGCATGTATGTGTGTGTATGTATGCATGTATGTATGTGACTGTGTGTGTATGTATGCATGTATGTGTGTGTGTGTGTGTATGTATGTGACTGTGTGTATATTTATGCATGTATGTATGTGTGTGTGTGTGTATGTATGTATGTGACTGTGTGTATATTTATGCATGTGTGTGTGTGTGTATGTATGTATGTGACTGTGTGTATATTTATGCATGTATGTGTGTGTGTGTATGTATGTATGTGACTGTGTGTGTATTTATGGATGTATGTGTGTGTATGTATGTATGTGACTGTGTGTGTATTTGAGCATGTATGTGTGTGTGTGTATGTGTGTATGTATGTATGTGACTGTGTGTGTATTAATGCATGTATGTATGTGACTGTGTGTGTATTTGAGCATGTACGTGTGTGTGTGTATGTGTGTATGTATGTATGTGACTGTGTGTGTATTTATGCATGTATGTATGTGACTGTGTGTGTATTTATGCATGTATGTGTGTGTGTGTGTATGTGTGTATGTATGTATGTGACTGTGTGTGTATTAATGCATGTATGTGTGTATGTGTGTATGTATGTATGTGACTGTGTGTGTATTTGAGCATGTATGTGTGTGTGTGTGTGTATGTTTGTGGAACCAGCAAATCACAGACCTTGTTACTACAGAATGTCACAGATTACTGTGGTCACTTTATAAAGTACTGGGGCAGGTAAGGTCAGGCCAGCCATCTCACCAGCAGATTACAGAATGTGTCACTAACTCACTATATACAGTACTGGTGGGTTAAACAGTGTCACTATATACAGTAATAGGGGGTCAGACCATCTCACAGACTGTGGGCACAGGGTACCTCCTTTTGCAGACATGTAATTTGATTCACATGTATTCTCAATGTTAAATGTAAAAAAAAAAAAAAGATATGTATCAAATTCACATTTTTTGGGTTGGGGGGCCCTTCTTAGATTCTTGCACCTGGGCCCTGTGGTTTCTAGTTACGCCTAGAGTGTCTGCTCAGTTCAGTACTGTTACTATTCTTACAGTAATAATGTTTTCTCCTGTTAAGTGTAGTCAGTCCACGGGTCATCATTACTTCTGGGATATTAACTCCTCCCCAACAGGAAGTGCAAGAGGATCACCCAAGCAGAGCTGCTATATAGCTCCTCCCCTCTACGTCACACCCAGTCATTCTCTTGCACCCAACTAATAGATAGGATGTGTGAGAGGACTGTGGTGATTATACTTAGTTTTTATATCTTCAATCAAAAGTTTGTTATTTTAAAACAGCACCGGAGTGTGTTGTTCCTTCTCAGGTAGAATTTGAAGAAGAATCTACCTGAGTTTTTTGGATGATTTTAGCCGGCGTAGCTAAGATTCATTTTGCTGTTCTCGGCCATTCTGAGGAGTGAGGTAAACTTCAGATCAGGGGACAGCGGGCAGGTTCACCTGCAAAGAGGTATGTTGCAGTATATTATTTTCTGAGGAATGGAATTGACTGAGAAAATACTGCCAATACCGATATAATGTAAGTTCAGCCTTAAATGCAGTAGTAGCAACTGGTATCAGGCTGTTATGTATATATATGTGTACACTTCAGTATTCTGGGGAATGGCACTTCACTGGGATAATACTATATGCATATAATTTTTAGCCTAACTTGCAGTGGGAACGTCTAGCAACAGGCTGTTTAATGACATTTCATGTTATTTGATTTTAAACGTTTTTGCTGGCATGCTAAATTGTTTAATTGGATGTACCATTAATTGCAAAGACAAGAAGAAATCTTGCAAGAAAGGGGATAGGCCTGTCAGGCTCTAAGCATATATTTTAAACAACCCACTGGTTTAGATTATCAGCACAAGATAGTAATTCATGAAAAAGAGCAATGCTCTATGTCAGGGAGTAACTAGAACCCCATATATCCAATTTTGAACTTAGAATGAAGTTAAAATTGTCTCAGAAAACCATTCATACTGACAAAATCTTTATTAAGAGACAAAGGATAAAGTCCAGCAGGACTCAGACAAACATTCACACATACACTGGTTAAAAATAGCTCAAGCTCGTTTCTTAATTAAAGAGAATGCAGTGTATGGCGTGTGAAATAGAAATAGTATTTAAATAGTAATCTCTGCAAGTAGAATTCTTAAGGATATCTAATATGAGCAAATGTTGAAAGATTCCTAAAAATTGTAATGTGCAGAATAACTGTTCTACAGTAAATGGTGGACCTTTGGATGGTGTGTACAAGGAATATAGCTAGGATATATATATGTAGCTTATTCAATTTTTAGCATTCAGGGTGTCATAAGGTTCAGTAGTTTGTGCACTTATGGGGAGCACAGGGTAGCGCTTAATATCACTAAGATGAATTGATTGTATTGCAGAATAACTGAAGGCTTGAATTCAGCAATGTTGTTCAGAGATAATATAGATGCTATGTGCAAAAAATGGTGGACACCAGATAGTATTCGATTATCTCAGAGATCGATTAGATAAATTGCAATATGACTGGGAGCTTTCAGCAATGTTGCTCAGAGAGAAAATATATTTTAGGTCTGACCTAAGCGATATTTTGTGACCCAATATTCTCAATGGTTTAACTGGTATGTGCGTGCTCACTAATGGTTACATTTGTATATTTTGATACATATTAGCACAGCTGAAAATATAAATCAATATCTAATGTCTCCCAGTTACAAAACATATATATGCTAGGCTGCACTGTTGTTGTAACTTTGGTTAATACCAGGTTACCATACCATGTATATATAGGTATTTAGGTAATGTACCACAGGTTTTATAACCTATATATTAGTATCATAGATTTTGGTTAACCTATTCCTTTAGTTTTGATATTAACGTGAGCCTAGCACAAATATCAAGTTGCCACCTTAGTTGCCAAACATATATGGGTTAATGTATTGTTGAATATCAGTTATACAAATTTAGCAAAGTAAGGAAACTCTCATAACCCCTGGCTGAAGTAAGCCTCTTCTATAGCGGAGGCTGAAATTAATATTACTTCTAGCTAATAACACTCAAACGTTCATATCTTGATCTACAAAAGTCTCTACTATATCGGAGACTGTATTACTGTTAGTCTGCTCCAATTTCACACACGCATATATTCAATAAGTATTAGAAAGTATATTAGCGAGCGAGCGGCTAAAAGCAGTGAGGTACTATGACCTCGTGAACAATGCCCCTCTATGGTCATAGTACCTCACTGCTTTTAGCCGCTCGCTCGCTAATATACTTTCTAATACTTATTGAATATATGCGTGTGTGAAATTGGAGCAGACTAACAGTAATACAGTCTCCGATATAGTAGAGACTTTTGTAGATCAAGATATGAACGTTTGAGTGTTATTAGCTAGAAGTAATATTAATTTCAGCCTCCGCTATAGAAGAGGCTTACTTCAGCCAGGGGTTATGAGAGTTTCCTTACTTTGCTAAATTTGTATAACTGATATTCAACAATACATTAACCCATATATGTTTGGCAACTAAGGTGGCAACTTGATATTTGTGCTAGGCTCACGTTAATATCAAAACTAAAGGAATAGGTTAACCAAAATCTATGATACTAATATATAGGTTATAAAACCTGTGGTACATTACCTAAATACCTATATATACATGGTATGGTAACCTGGTATTAACCAAAGTTACAACAACAGTGCAGCCTAGCATATATATGTTTTGTAACTGGGAGACATTAGATATTGATTTATATTTTCAGCTGTGCTAATATGTATCAAAATATACAAATGTAACCATTAGTGAGCACGCACATACCAGTTAAACCATTGAGAATATTGGGTCACAAAATATCGCTTAGGTCAGACCTAAAATATATTTTCTCTCTGAGCAACATTGCTGAAAGCTCCCAGTCATATTGCAATTTATCTAATCGATCTCTGAGATAATCGAATACTATCTGGTGTCCACCATTTTTTGCACATAGCATCTATATTATCTCTGAACAACATTGCTGAATTCAAGCCTTCAGTTATTCTGCAATACAATCAATTCATCTTAGTGATATTAAGCGCTACCCTGTGCTCCCCATAAGTGCACAAACTACTGAACCTTATGACACCCTGAATGCTAAAAATTGAATAAGCTACATATATATATCCTAGCTATATTCCTTGTACACACCATCCAAAGGTCCACCATTTACTGTAGAACAGTTATTCTGCACATTACAATTTTTAGGAATCTTTCAACATTTGCTCATATTAGATATCCTTAAGAATTCTACTTGCAGAGATTACTATTTAAATACTATTTCTATTTCACACGCCATACACTGCATTCTCTTTAATTAAGAAACGAGCTTGAGCTATTTTTAACCAGTGTATGTGTGAATGTTTGTCTGAGTCCTGCGGGACTTTATCCTTTGTCTCTTAATAAAGATTTTGTCAGTATGAATGGTTTTCTGAGACAATTTTAACTTCATTCTAAGTTCAAAATTGGATATATGGGGTTCTAGTTACTCCCTGACATAGAGCATTGCTCTTTTTCATGAATTACTATCTTGTGCTGATAATCTAAACCAGTGGGTTGTTTAAAATATATGCTTAGAGCCTGACAGGCCTATCCCCTTTCTTGCAAGATTTCTTCTTGTCTTTGCAATTAATGGTACATCCATATGTATCTTTCCTGTCTCTCTCTTAAAATTATAGGGCTAATATACTTATAAGTCTTTATCATATAATTTCTCCCTACAATTTTTTATCTAGTCTTAACCCACTAGCCCTCAGCCCCCCTTTTTCTACGTAAATTGTTTAATTATCTGAGGTACTGGGTGAAAAATTGTTTTGGGCACTGTTTTTCCACTTGGCTGTCGTTTATTTTAATTTAAGACAGTTTACTGAACTTCCCTCACTGCTGTGTGTGAGGGGGAGGGGCCTATTTTGGCGCTTTTGCTACGCATCAAAAATTCAGTCAAAAGTCTGTTTCTCTCCCTGCATGATCCGGATCGTCTCTACAGAGCTCAAGGGTCTTCAAAAATTATTTTGAGGGAGGTAATCACTCACAGCAGACCTGTGAGATTGTGCTTTGACTGTGATAAAAAAACGTTTATATTTTGTACATTTTTTTCTGCTATTAAGGGTTAGTTATCCATTACTAATGGGGGCAATCCTTTGCTAAATTTATGCCTTTACCGGGAAAAATTTGGTTTTTATAATTTCTCCGGTTCATTGTTATTCAACTGTCATAATTTTTTTCTGTGCTTCTTAAAGGCACAGTGCGTTTTCCATATTACTTGTAATTTGAGTGAAAAGTATTTCCAAGCTTGCTAGTTTAATTGCTAGTTTGTTAAACATGTCTGACTCAGAGGAATATCTCTGTGCTATATGTGCAAAAGCCAAGGTGGAGCCCAATAGAAATTTATGTACTAATTGCATTGATGCTACTTTAAATAAAAGTCATTCTGTACAAATTGAACATCATTCACCAAACAACGAGGGGGAAGTTATGCCGACTAACTTGCCTCACGTGTCAGTACCTGCATCTCCCGCTCGGGAGGTGCGTGATATTGTAACGCCGAGTACTTCAGGGCGGCCATTACAAATCACACTACAGGACATGGCTAATGTTATGACTGAAGTTTTGTCTAAATTACCAGAACTTAGAGGTAAGCGAGATCACTCTGGGGTGAGAACAGAGTGCGCTGATAATATTAGGGCCATGTCAGATACTGCGTCACAATTTGCAGAACATGAGGACGGAGAGCTTCATTCTGCGGATGACGGATCTGATCCAAATAAACTGGATTCAGACATTTCAAATTTTAAGTTTAAGCTGGAAAACCTCTGTGTATTACTAGGGGAGGTGTTAGCGGCTCTGAATGATTGTAACACAGTTGCAATACCAGAGAAAATGTGTAGGTTGGATAAATATTTTGCGGTACCGTCGAGTACTGACATTTTTCCTATACCTAAGAGACTTACTGAAATTGTTACTAAGGAGTGGGATAGACCCGGTGTGCCTTTCTCACCCCCTCCTATATTCAGAAACATAGATATTGACGGCAGATAAGAGCCATAGGCCCAGCAAGTCTGCCCGACCTTACCTAACAGTATAAACTTATCTAGTTCGTAGGATAGCCCTATGCTTGTCCCATGCATTTTTAAAGTCCCCCACAGTGTTTGTTGCTACTACCTCTTGAGGAAGTTTATTCCATAAATCAATCACTCTTTCTGTAAAGAAGTGCTTCCTCAAATTACTTCTGAATCTACTACCCTTTAGCTTGAGCTCATGACCCCTTGTTCTTGAATTTTCCATTTTATGTAAAATACCCACAGCCTCAGTTTTACTAAACCCTTTAATGTACTTGAAAGTTGCTATCATATCACCTCTTTCCCTTCTCTCCTCTAAGCTATACATATTTAGGTCATTGAGCCTATCCTGGTAAGTTTTATTTTTTAGACCATGTACCATTTTGGTAGCCCTCCTTTGCACAGATTCAAGTTTGTTAATATCCTTCTGAAGATATGGTCTCCAGAACTGCACACAATACTCAAGATGAGGCCTAACTAATGATCTATAAAGTGGCATAAGAACCTTACTATTTCTGCTGCAAATACCTCTACCAATACATACAAGCATTCTGCTAGCCTTACTCGCTGCATTACTACATTGTTTACTAAGTTTTAAATCATCTGAAATAATAATTCCCAAGTCCTGTTCCTCGTCTGTAACAGTCAGTAAAGTGTCATTGAGTCTGTAATTAACATTTGGATTTTTCTTCCCTAAATGCATTATTTTACACTTTGCTGTGTTAAACTTTAGACCCCAGTCATTTGTCCAATCCTCCAATTGTTGTATATCACTTCTCATTTTGTCTACCCCCCCTGGAACATCCACTCTGTTGCAAATTTTTGTATCATCTGCAAAGAGACATACTTTCCCCTGTAGCCCTTTGCTGATATCGCAGATAAATATGTTAAACAAAACAGATTTATCTGCGATATCAGCAAAGGGCTACAGGGGAAAGTATGTGAAGCAGGTGAAAGATGTTTCCAATAGACGCCACCACACGGGACTTATGGCAAACGGTCCCTAAGGTGGAGGGAGCAGTTTCTACTTTAGCTAAGCGTACCACTATCCCGGTGGAGGATAGCTGTGCCTTTTCAGATCCAATGGATAAAAAGTTAGAGGGTTACCTTAAGAAAATGTTTGTTCAACAAGGTTTTATATTGCAACCCCTTGCATGCATTGCGCCTGTCATGGCTGCAGCAGCATTTTGGTTTGAGTCTCTGGAAGAGACCCTTGACTCAGCTTTATTAGATGAGATTACACACAAGCTTAAAACCCTTAAGCTAGCTAATTCATTTATTTCTGATGCCGTAGTACATTTAACTAAACTTACGGCTAAGAATTCCAGATTCGCCATTCAGGCGCGCAGAGCGCTGTGGCTAAAATCCTGGTCAGCTGATGTTACTTCTAAATCTAAATTACTTAACATACCTTTCAAAGGGCAGACCTTATTCGGGCCCGGTTTGAAAGAAATTATCGCTGACATTACAGGAGGTAAAGGCCATGCCCTGCCTCAAGACAGAGCCAAACCTAGGGCTAGACAGTCTAATTTTCGTGCCTTTCGTAACTTCAAGGCAGGAGCAGCATCAACTTCCTCTGCACCAAAACAGGAAGGAGCTGTTGCTCGCTACAGACAAGGCTGGAAACCTAACCAGTCCTGGAACAAGGGCAAGCAGGCCAGAAAACCTGCTGCTGCCCCTAAGACAGCATGAAGTGAGGGCCCCCGATCCGGGAACGGATCTAGTGGGGGGCAGACTTTCTCTCTTCGCCCAGGCTTGGGCAAGAGATGTCCAGGATCCCTGGGCGTTAGAGATCATATCTCAGGGATATCTTCTGGACTTCAAAGCCTCTCCCCCAAAAGGGAGATTTCATCTTTCAAGGTTGTCAACAAACCAGATAAAGAAAGAGGCGTTTCTACGCTGTGTACAAGATCTTTTACTAATGGGAGTGATCCATCCGGTTCCGCGGTCGGAACACGGACAAGGGTTTTACTCAAATCTGTTTGTGGTTCCCAAGAAAGAAGGAACCTTCAGACCAATCTTGGATTTAAAGATCCTAAACAAATTCCTAAGAGTTCCATCGTTCAAAATGGAAACTATTCGGACAATCTTACCCATGATCCAAAAGGGTCAGTACATGACCACAGTGGATTTAAAGGATGCCTACCTTCATATACCGATTCACAAAGATCATTACCGGTATCTAAGGTTTGCCTTCCTAGACAGGCATTACCAGTTTGTAGCTCTTCCATTCGGGTTGGCTACGGCTCCAAGAATCTTCACAAAGGTTCTGGGCTCTCTTCTGGCGGTACTAAGACCGCGAGGAATTTCGGTGGCTCCGTACCTAGACGACATTCTGATACAAGCGTCAAGCTTTCAAACTGCCAAGTCTCATACAGAGTTAGTACTGGCATTTCTAAGGTCGCATGGGTGGAAGGTGAACGAAGAGAAGAGTTCTCTCTTACCACTCACAAGAGTTCCCTTCTTGGGGACTCTTATAGATTCTGTAGAAATTAAGATTTACCTGACAGAAGACAGGTTAACAAAGCTTCAAAATGCTTGCCGTGTCCTTCATTCCATTCAACACCCGTCAGTGGCTCAATGCATGGAGGTAATCGGCTTAATTGTAGCGGCAATGGACATAGTACCCTTTGCACGCCTACATCTCAGACCGCTGCAATTGTGCATGCTAAGTCAGTGGAATGGGGATTACTCAGATTTGTCCCCTACTCTGAATCTGGATCAAGAGACCAGAAATTCTCTTCTATGGTGGCTTTCTCGGCCACATCTGTCCAGGGGGATGCCATTCAGCAGACCGGATTGGACAATTGTAACAACAGACGCCAGCCTACTAGGTTGGGGCGCTGTCTGGAATTCCCTGAAGGCTCAGGGATCATGGACTCAGGAGGAGAGTCTCCTTCCAATAAACATTCTGGAATTGAGAGCAGTTCTCAATGCCCTTCTGGCTTGGCCTCAGTTAACAACTCGGGGGTTCATCAGGTTTCAGTCGGACAACATCACGACTGTAGCTTACATCAACCATCAAGGAGGGACAAGAAGCTCCCTAGCGATGATGGAAGTTTCAAAGATAATTCGCTGGGCAGAGTCTCACTCTTGCCACCTGTCAGCGATCCACATTCCTGGAGTGGAGAACTGGGAGGCGGATTTCCTAAGTCATCAGACTTTTCATCCGGGGGAGTGGGAACTTCATCCGGAGGTCTTTGCCCAAATACTTCGACTTTGGGGCAAACCAGAGATAGATCTCATGGCGTCTCGCCAGAACGCCAAGCTTCCTTGTTACGGGTCCAGGTCCAGGGACCCGGGAGCGGTCCTGGTAGATGCTTTGACAGCACCTTGGACCTTCGGGATGGCCTATGTGTTTCCACCCTTCCCGATGCTTCCTCGATTGATTGCCAGGATCAAACAGGAAAGAGCATCGGTAATTCTAATAGCGCCTGCGTGGCCACGCAGGACCTGGTATGCAGATCTAGTGGACATGTCATCCTGTCCACCTTGGTCTCTGCCTCTGAGACAGGACCTTCTAATTCAGGGTCCTTTCAAACATCAAAATCTAATTTCTCTGAAGCTGACTGCTTGGAAATTGAACGCTTGATTTTATCAAAGCGTGGTTTTTCGGAGTCAGTTATTGATACCTTAATACAGGCTAGGAAACCTGTTACCAGAAAGATTTACCATAAAATATGGCGTAAATACTTACATTGGTGCGAATCCAAGAGTTACTCATGGAGTAAGGTTAGGATTCCTAGGATATTGTCTTTTCTACAAGAGGGTTTAGAAAAGGGTTTATCTGCTAGTTCCTTAAAGGGACAGATCTCAGCTCTGTCCATTCTTTTACACAAACGTCTGTCAGAAGTTCCAGACGTTCAGGCTTTTTGCCAGGCTTTGGCCAGGATTAAGCCTGTGTTTAAAACTGTTGCTCCACCATGGAGCTTAAATTTAGTTCTTAACGTTTTACAGGGTGTTCCGTTTGAACCCCTTCATTCCATTGATATCAAGCTGTTATCTTGGAAAGTTCTGTTTTTAATGGCTATTTCCTCGGCTCGTAGAGTCTCTGAGTTATCAGCCTTACATTGTGATTCTCCGTATCTGATTTTTCATTCAGATAAGGTAGTTCTGCGTACTAAACCTGGGTTCTTACCTAAGGTTGTCACTAACAAGAATATCAATCAAGAGATTGTTGTGCCATCATTGTGTCCTAATCCTTCTTCAAAGAAGGAACGACTTCTGCACAATCTAGATGTAGTCCGTGCCCTGAAATTTTATTTACAGGCAACTAAAGATTTTCGCCAAACTTCTTCCCTGTTTGTCGTTTATTCTGGACAGAGGAGAGGTCAAAAAGCTTCTGCTACCTCTCTCTCTTTTTGGCTTCGTAGCATAATACGTTTAGCCTATGAGACTGCTGGACAGCAGCCTCCTGAAAGAATTACAGCTCATTCCACTAGAGCTGTGGCTTCCACTTGGGCCTTTAAGAACGAGGCCTCTGTTGAACAGATTTGCAAGGCTGCAACTTGGTCTTCTCTTCATACTTTTTCCAAATTTTCCAAATTTTCCAAATTTGACACTTTTGCTTCTTCGGAGGCTGTTTTTGGGAGAAAGGTTCTTCAGGCAGTGGTCCCTTCCGTATAAAGATCCTGCCTGTCCCTCCCGTCATCCGTGTACTTTAGCTTTGGTATTGGTATCCCAGAAGTAATGATGACCCGTGGACTGACTACACTTAACAGGAGAAAACATAATTTATGCTTACCTGATAAATTCCTTTCTCCTGTAGTGTAGTCAGTCCACGGCCCGCCCTGTTTTTTATGGCAGGTCTAAATTTTTAAATTATACTCCAGTCACCACTGCACCCTATAGTTTCTCCTTTCTCGTTTGGTTCTCGGTCGAATGACTGGGTGTGACGTAGAGGGGAGGAGCTATATAGCAGCTCTGCTTGGGTGATCCTCTTGCACTTCCTGTTGGGGAGGAGTTAATATCCCAGAAGTAATGATGACCCGTGAACTGACTACACTACAGGAGAAAGGAATTTATCAGGTAAGCATAAATTATGTTTTTACTTTAACATATTATACTCCCCTGCATTTAGAAAATATGTTTACAGTTATGTGTATTAATAAATAAGAAAACTTATCAAGGTTATCATACGGAACCAAGCAGACACCCAGGTGCTCTTCAGTAGAGGCAGTTCAATTAAATTCCAATAGGTAGATTCATAGTACAGCACTTGACTGGCTGCTCAGGCCAGTCCTCAATGTTAAAGGGACAGTATACACTCATTTTCATATAACTGCATGTAATAGACACTACTATAAAGAATAAGATGCACAGATACTGATATAAAAATCCAGTATAAAAATGTTTAAAAACTTACTTAGAACCTCTTAGTTTAGCTCTGTTGAAAAGGTAGCTGGAAAGCCCACTGCAAGTGGCAAATAAGACACTCCCTCCCTCCCCCTTCTTTTGCATATGAAAAGACCCTTTACACAAACAGGAGCAAGCTGGAGAAGGTAGCTGACGGTATTCACATAAAACTTTGGGGCTTGGTTAGGAGTCTGAAAATCAGAGCAATGTTATTTAAAAATAAGCAAAACTATACATTTTAAAAAAAAAAACAACAACTTTATGGGCTATATAAATAGATCATCAACAAAACATTTATGCAAAGAAAAAATGAGTGTATAATGTCCCTTTAATGACATACTTCCCAAAATTTGTGGATAAGAATTAGGGACTCAGGTGGTTGAGGGATCTGTCACCATTTTGTAGGTGTGGCCATGCTGTTAGGGGGCAGGGTCACAGGCAGTGTTCCCTCTAAGGCCAGATTTTGTGAGCAGCAGCCATACCCTGCTGTTAGCAAACACTACACAATGCAGACAGCAAGATATGGTTACCTTATTAAAGGGACAGTCTACTTGAAGATGTTTATTGTGTAAAAATATAGATAATCCCTTTATTACTTATTCCCCAGTTTTGCATAACCAACACAGTTATATTAATAGACTAAAACTCTGTGATTACCTTGTATCTAAGATTCTGTAGACTGCTCCCTTATTTAAAGGGATATGAAACACAATTTTATTCTTTCATGATTTGAGCATGCCGTTTTAAGCAACTTTCTAATTTACTCCTACTATTAAATTTTCTTCGTTTTCTTGGTATTTTTATTTGAAAAGCAGGAATGTAAGCTTAGGAGCCGGCCCATTTTTGGTTCAGCACCTAGGTAGCGCTGGCTGATTGAAAATAGGAGTAAATTAGAAAGTTGCTTAAAATGTCATGCTCTGTCTAAATCATGAAAGAAAAAAAATGGGTTTCATATTCCTTTAAAGGGATACTATACCCAATTTCTTTTCCTTTCATGATTCAGATAGAGCATGACATGTTAAGCATCTTTCTATTTTACTCCTATCATCAGTTTTTTTCATTCTCTTGCAATCTTTATTTAAAAAAGCAGGATCCTAAGCTAAGGAGGCAGCCCATTTTTGGTTCAGAATGCTGGATAGCACTTGCTGATTGGTGGCTACATTTGAATCAAGAAAGTTAATTTTGATTTTACTGTCCCTTTAACTGTTTCACTGCTGGGCCACTCACTAAAGCAGGGTTTAGAGGGGACACTGGTCACAGGTGGATAGTGGGTGGGATTATAGATGTCTCTGGTCAATTAGTGCATGTGTCAGGTTGGTAAGTGAGCACGTCTGGGTGATCTATGGGTGCGGCTAAGGGAAATTCTTCAATTTGGTACATATGGCTGCCAAAGAGGGACAGCAGGACAGTATTAGGGACTGTCCCTCTCAAATAGGGAGGGGTTGGGAGATCTGTAGGAATTTAGTTTTTTTTGTGAGAGACTCAAGCATAGATAATGTCTTTTAGTTTCTTCATTAATGTAAAAATATGTAACTTATTTTGGAAGTGTCATTTACTGTTTTTAAGATAATAAAACAATTTCAAAAGTATTTCCAAAATTAAATATTCACACATTTTATTTAACACTTTTTATTTAATACATGAAAATATTATAGTCTCTTCAGATGTGCCTTTTTAATAAGCAGATAGGCTAGATCGAAACCCATTGCAAGGACATGCACATTTACTAAATATGATACATCTTGGAGCAATACAGTTGATGCACATTATAACTTATGATGCGGCTGAACATACAGAACTAGGCTAATAAGCTTTAAAAATATTTATGCTTTAACATGGTTTGACATACACACTTATGGGCTTGATTGCGAGTGGAGCACTATTTAGCTCTCCCGCTTGCGTGCTAACTGTGCTAGAAGCTTTTTGCGCGCGTCGGGTAGCACGCATATTACAAGTTGAAAGTAAAAAGTTTTCACTAGCGCACTAATCCGATGAGTGCGAAAAGCCGAATTTAGAATATTGAGCGCGCATTAACGTATTCCCCAATAGAAAAAAAATGGCAAATAAACCTAACACCCTACTCGCGTGCTACCCTGATCGCAATAGTGGACTTAATCAACAGAGCCCCTCATTGGTAACTCAGTAGTGGCATTTGTGCATTTGTTATAGCCATACCCTAATATTGTTATTATCTTTGTTTTTAATTATATTTTTTTATTAAAATTCGGATTGGATAAACTTTTTGGAATCTTCAATACCCGTCAAGTCCTACTGTGAAGAGGTTGCCAGGGATTCATGAGTTGGGCCACTAAAATATCCTAGCATGTCCATTTAGCACATGTTTAATATGCTTGTGAGTATACTTTATCTCTACATTTATAACAAGAGGGTCTGTCACAGATGTCTGCACTAGGAAGCGCCCTTAGCTTTGTTTTGTTTTTTAGAGTTTGCTTTCAGTTCGAATCACCAAGGAGCAAATTTTAAAAAGAAGTAAATCAGAAAAATGTATGCTCTATCTGAATAGGAAGCTTTGCATTGCCTAAGGCAGGAGCCATATTGTTTTTTCGTTTGGGGATGAGAATACATTTTATATTAGTTTTTGATCACACATACACACACTTCACATAAGCATTGATTAGCGAAATAGATGTGATTGTTTTTGTTTGCACAAATGAGAAGAGTTGTCTGCATTATAGAGTGAAGGACAGTAATACAGATCTGATCTCCAGTTTCTTCAACCGTGTTGCTTTGAGAAGATTATTAATAATATAAGATGAAATGACTGAATATTCCTCCCTGGTTCAGACACCTGCATTATTCCGACAGGATAAGTGGAGGGACAGATAAAATGCATTGGAAGGCTGCACTGTGGCCCCCGGTTTTAGGTTGGTCCATTTCAGTATTTACCTTCTTCAACTTGTTTGAAGGCTGCAATAAGGCAGACAAAGGGTTAACTACCAGGGTTGATGCAGTTTATATGGCCTGCACTAGTCTGTATATTCTCTTTTGTACTCATTAAGCCTTATACATATGGATATGACACATCCACACCCCCCGACATTGAGATGGTCCACACTTAGTTAGAACTTCTGTCCTACAACGAGGAAGACTCTGTTCCTAGTGACTCTGACCCTACTAGAAGTTTCAAGATCAGTAAATACTTCAGCTAAATGTCCATTCCAGCTGTTTTCATAAATTAGCATTGTTCTCCTTGTTGGCTACTTTGGATTCACTTTTCTGCATCAGTTTTATCCTAAACAAATGTAAAACATCTGTATTAGTTACATTCATTTTATCACAGACTATTAACAAAACCCACTTAAAGGGACATGACAATAAAAAGCAAACTTTCATTATTCACATTATGTAAAATAACTTTCTACTTTACTTCTTTTTTCAAATTTACCTCCTTTTAGTCTCCTTGGTTAAAACCTGAAGCCTTTACATTATAGGCTTAGGAGCGAGTGCATGTCTTGAGTGCAATATGGCAGTGGCAGCTGTGTCTGAGTGATTAACCTTTCCTTTTGACTTGCATGTCCCTTTAATGCATTTTTGGGCATAATACACTATAGCACACAGCAGATTCAGGTAATGTGGATAACAGATTCATTAAACGGCAGTGGTGTAGCTAATGAAGTTGGATAGATATAGGGTAGTATGACTAATAATTTCTTGGCTTCTCGCTTTTGCACATGATATTTATGCTAGAAACCTCCTTTCTTTATTGCTCGGAGGATGCTAGGGAACTTCTTGTTGGTGGCTCATCCCTGTTTGTGGGTGGGGTCACAACAGGAGGACCGGGCCACAACCAGTAACTGATAAGCTGAGTGTGGGAAGCAGGCCAGACCAACCATCACAGGATCTGGGACAGTTATAACTGAGGTCTGAAAAAGTGGACCACAAAGCTAAATATATAAAATCCAGGGGTTAATTGTGGGGAACCTCATCTTCCATTATCTATTTCTATTTTGTTTATTCATTTATTTTTTTTAAATACTCTTTACCTCTCACCATAGGCTTCATCATGCACAAGGGTCACAATGGGCATGTAAAATAAAATAATGAACTGCCTGATAGATTTAGTTTGAGGTTTGGAAGTGTTACAGTAATAGTGGGGTACTTTGTAACCCCAGTAACCCCCCGGACCTCCAGTGCTTAACAGGTGAGCAAGTCTCTGCTCAGAGGTCTCCTATGTGACCCTAACGTCTGCAAAACAGCAGGAAAGAGACATTTTACCTCCATAAAACATTTATTTTACTACATAAAACACCTACACACCACTGTTTACACTGTTAAAGGGACAGAAAACAATTTGAGGTTGTGTATATAAAATGTAATTCTATGTAGTAATACAAAAACACTGCAATATACTTTATTCCCCCCCCTCCCTTTCCTTGTAACTAAAGTCTGAAAATGATTACATATTTAAAGAAATATACATTTTGTATTAAAAATTTCAGGGGGTTTTCTATGTGAAGAACATAGGAATGTAAAATATGTATATTGCGGATCGGGGTTTGCACTTTAAGACTAACAAGGTGTCGGGTTAGTGCACATGAAGAATTGCTAACCTTAATGCACGTTATTAAAAAATTACATATAAAATATTAAAAAATATATATATATTAAAAATGATTATACATACTGTAAAATATGTGTGTGTGTGTGTATATATATATATATATATATATACAGTATCTCACAAAAGTGAGTAAAGTGAGTACACTCCTCACATTTTTGTAAATATTTTATTATATCTTTTCATGTGACAACACTGAAGAAATGACACTTTGCTACAATGTAAAGTAGTGAGTGCACAGCCTGTATAACAGAGTAAATTTGCTGTCCCCTCAAAATAACTCAACACACAGCCATTAATGTCTAAACCGTTGGCAACAAAAGTGAGTACACTCCTAAGTGGAAATGTCCAAATTGGGCCCAATTAGCCATTTTCCCTCCCCGGTGTCTTGTGACTCGTTAGTGTTACAAGGTCTCAGGTGTGAATGACGAGCAGGTATGTTAAAATAGGTGTTATCGCTCTCACACTCTCTCATACTGGTCACTGGAAGTTCAATATGGCACCTTATGGTAAAGAACTCTTTGAGGTTTTGAAAAAAAAATACTGTTGCTCTACAAAAAGATGGCCTAGGCTATAAGAAGATTGCCAAGACCCTGAAACTGAGTTGCAGCATGGTGGACAAGACCATACAGCATTTTCACAGGACAGGTTCCACTCAGAACAGGCCTCACCATGGTCGACCAAAAAAGTTGAGTGCACATGCTCAGCGTCATATCCAGAGGTTGTCTTTGGGAAATAGACGTATGAGTGCTGCCAGCATTGCTGCAGAGGTTGAAGGGGTGGGGGGTCAGCCTGTCAGTGCTCAGACCATACGCCGCACACTGCATCAAATTGGTCTGCATGGCTGTCATCCCAGAAGGAACCCTCTTCTAAAGATGATGCACAAGAAAGTCCGTAAACAGTTTTCTAAATACAAGCAGACTAAGGACATGGATTACTGGAACCATGTCCTGTGGTCCAATGAGACCAATATAAACGTATTTGGTTCAGATGGTGTCAAGCGTGTGTGGCAGCAACCAGGTGAGGAGTACAAAGACAAGTATATCTTGCCTACAGTCAAGCATGGTGGTAAGAGTGTCATGGTCTTGGCCTGCATGAGTGCTGCTGGCACTGGGGAGCTACAGTTCATTGGAGGAACCATAAATGCCAACATGTACAGTGACATACTGAAGCAGAGCATGATCTCCCTTCAGAGACTGGGCCGCAGGGCAGTATTCCAACATAACGACCCCAAACACACCTCCAAGACGACCACTGCCTTGCTAAAGAAGCTGAGGGTAAAGGTGATGGACTGGCCAAGCATGTCTCCAGACCTAAACCCTATTGAGCATCTGTGGGGCATCCTCAAACGGAAGGTGGGGGAGCGCAAGGTCTCTAACATGCACCAGCTCAGTGATGTCGTCATGGAGGAGTGGAAGAGGACTCCAGTGGCAACCTGTGAAGCTCTGGTGAACTCCATGCCCAAGAGGGTTAAGGCAGTGCTGGAAAATAATGGTGGCCCCACAAAATATTGACACTTTGGGCTCAATTTGGACATTTCTACTCAGGGGTGTACTCATTTTTGTTGCCAACGGTTTAGACATTAATGGCCATGTGTTGAGTTATTTTGAGGGGACAGCAAATTTACACTGTTATACAGACTGTACACTCACTACTTTACATTGTAGCAAAGTGTCATTTCTTCAGTGTTGTCACATGAAAAGATATAATAAAATATTTACAAAAATGTGAGGGGTGTACTCACTTTTGTGAGATACTGTATATGTATATACAGTGTAAGTATAAGAGTATAAGAGTTGCCCTTCACTCTGTGTTATCCTTCTAAAGATATCTGGTCTGTAGGTTGATCTGCTTTTGAGGTTCATCTGATCATAAGGGATCGATAATCAAGTAGTTGATATTTGAGAGGGGCTCTGACGGAAACGTTTCAGCTTTTTGATGAAGAATGAATCTGATCTACAATCATTGTTTAATTTTTTTGCTTGGCTGAATATCTTGCTATTTCTTATGAGTAATAGTTCGACTGAAGTTTTAATCTAATACTCTGGTGTTTATTATGTTTTTTGGAGGCTATGGTCTCGCTGAGGTTCCTTCAATAGTAGATGTTGGTAGTGGAGTCACCGTATAGTACAGTAGTAACTCTTTCTGTACTTGTGAGAGTACCCCACCTTGTTGAAGCGTTGAGAGCTGTAAACTCCCTTATCTCTATTGTGTATTGGTGAAACAAGTTTGATTTGCCTATGTTCAGACTAAGCTCCTATTCACCTTATTCACCTGTTGGTGGTTATGATATGTATGAGTATAATTTCTCTAAGTTTGATTCCTGTATGCTCTGATATCCTAAATGTGTTCGATGTAATAGCGGCGATTATGGGACACTGGAAACACTAAGGCCTAGATTTGGAGTTCGGCGGTAGCCGTCAAAACCAGCGTTAGAGGCTCCTAACGCTGGTTTTGGGCGCCCGCTGGTATTTGGAGTCAGTGATTAAAGGGTCTAACGCTCACTTTTCAGCCGCGACTTTTCCATACCGCAGATCCCCCTACGCCATTTGCGTAGCCTATCTTTTCAATGGGATCTTTCTAACGCTGGTATTTAGAGTCGTTTCTGAAGTGAGCGTTAGAGCTCTAACGACAAGATTCCAGCCGCCTGAAAATAGCAGGAGTTAAGAGCTTTCTGGCTAACGCCGGTTTATAAAGCTCTTAACTACTGTACCCTAAAGTACACTAACACCCATAAACTACCTATGTACCCCTAAACCGAGGTCCCCCCACACCGCCGCCACTCGATTAAAATTTTTAACCCCTAATCTGCCGACCGCCACCTACGTTATACTTATGTACCCCTAATCTGCTGCCCCTAACCCCGCCGACCCCTGTATTATATTTATTAACCCCTAACCTGCCCCCCACAACATCGCCGCCAGCTACTTAAAATAATTAACCCCTAATCTTCCGACCGCAAAGCGCCGCCACCTACGTTATCCCTATGTACCCCTAATCTGCTACCCCTAACACCGCCGACCCCTATATTATATTTATTAACCCCTAATCTGCCCCTCACAACGTCGCCGACACCTGCCTACACTTATTAACTCCTAATCTGCCGAGCGGACCTGAGCGCTACTATAATAAAGTTATTAACCCCTAATCCGCCTCACTAACCCTATCATAAATAGTATTAACCCCTAATCTGCCCTCCCTAACATCGCCGACACCTACCTTCAATTATTAACCCCTAATCTTCCGATCGGAGCTCACCGCTATTCTAATAAATGGATTAACCCCTAAAGCTAAGTCTAACCCTAACACTAACACCCCCCTAAGTTAAATATAATTTACATCTAACGAAATAAATTAACTCTTATTAAATAAATGATTCCTATTTAAAGCTAAATACTTACCTGTAAAATAAATCCTAATATAGCTACAATATAAATTATAATTATATTATAGCTATTTTAGGATTAATATTTATTTTACAGGCAACTTTGTAATTATTTTAACCAGGTACAATAGCTATTAAATAGTTAAGAACTATTTAATAGTTACCTAGTTAAAATAATAACAAATTTACCTGTAAAATAAATCCTAACCTAAGATATAATTAAACCTAACACTACCCTATCAATAAAATAATTAAATAAACTACCTACAATTACCTACAATTAACCTAACACTACACTATCAATAAATTAATTAAACACAATTCCTACAAATAAATACAATTAAATAAACTAGCTAAAGTACAAAAAATAAAAAAGAACTAAGTTACAGAAAATAAAAATATATTTACAAACATAAGAAAAATATTACAATTTTAAACTAATTACACCTACTCTAAGCCCCCTAATAAAATAACAAAGCCCCCCAAAATAAAAAATTCCCTACCCTATTCTAAATTAAAAAAGTTACAAGCTCTTTTACCTTACCAGCCCTGAACAGGGCCCTTTGCGGGGCATGCCCCAAGAAGTTCAGCTCTTTTGCCTGTAAAAAAAAACATACCATACCCCCCCCCCAACATTACAACCCCCCACCCACATACCCCTAATCTAACCCAAACCCCCCTTAAATAAACCTAACACTAATCCCCTGAAGATCTTCCTACCTTGTCTTCACCATCCAGGTATCACCGATCCGTCCTGGCTCCAAGATCTTCATCCAACCCAAGCGGGGGTTGGCGATCCATAATCCGGTGCTGAAGAGGTCCAGAAGAGGCTCCAAAGTCTTCCTCCTATCCGGCAAGAAGAGGACATCCGGACCGGCAAACATCTTCTCCAAGCGGCATCTTCGATCTTCTTCCATCCGGAGCGAAGTGGCAGGATCCTGAAGACCTCCAGCGCGGAACATCCATCCGGACCGACGACTGAACGACGAATGACTGTTCCTTTAAGGGACGTCATCCAAGATGGCGTCCCTCGAATTCCGATTGGCTGATAGGATTCTATCAGCCAATCGGAATTAAGGTAGGAATTTTCTGATTGGCTGATGGAATCAGCCAATCAGAATCAAGTTCAATCCGATTGGCCGATCCAATCAGCCAATCAGATTGAGCTCGCATTCTATTGGCTGATCGGAACAGCCAATAGAATGCAAGCTCAATCTGATTGGCTGATTGGATCAGCCAATCGGATTGAACTTGATTCTGATTGGCTGATTCCATCAGCCAATCAGAAAATTCCTACCTTAATTCCGATTGGTTGATAGAATCCTATCAGCCAATCGGAATTCGAGGGACGCCATCTTGGATGACGTCCCTTAAAGGAACAGTCATTCGTCGTTCAGTCGTCGGTCCGGATGGATGTTCCGCGCTGGAGGTCTTCAGGATCCTGCCACTTCGCTCCGGATGGAAGAAGATCGAAGATGCCGCTTGGAGAAGATGTTTGCCGGTCCGGATGTCCTCTTCTTGCCGGATAGGAGGAAGACTTTGGAGCCTCTTCTGGACCTCTTCAGCACCGGATTATGGATCGCCAACCCCCGCTTGGGTTGGATGAAGATCTTGGAGCCAGGACGGATCGGTGATACCTGGATGGTGAAGACAAGGTAGGAAGATCTTCAGGGGATTAGTGTTAGGTTTATTTAAGGGGGGTTTGGGTTAGATTAGGGGTATGTGGGTGGTGGGTTGTAATGTTGGGGGGGGGGGGTATGGTATGTTTTTTTTTACAGGCAAAAGAGCTGAAATTCTTGGGGCATGCCCCGCAAAGGGCCCTGTTCAGGGCTGGTAAGGTAAAAGAGCTTGTAACTTTTTTAATTTAGAATAGGGTAGGGAATTTTTTATTTTGGGGGGCTTTGTTATTTTATTAGGGGGCTTAGAGTAGGTGTAATTAGTTTAAAATTGTTGTAATATTTTTCTTATGTTTGTAAATATTTTTTTATTTTCTGTAACTTAGTTCTTTTTTATTTTTTGTACTTTAGCTAGTTTATTTAATTGTATTTATTTGTAGGAATTGTGTTTAATTAATTTATTGATAGTGTAGTGTTAGGTTAATTGTAGGTAATTGTAGGTAGTTTATTTAATTATTTTATTGATAGGGTAGTGTTAGGTTTAATTATATCTTAGGTTAGGATTTATTTTACAGGTAAATTTGTTATTATTTTAACTAGGTAACTATTAAATAGTTCTTAACTATTTAATAGCTATTGTACCTGGTTAAAATAATTACAAAGTTGCCTGTAAAATAAATATTAATCCTAAAATAGCTATAATATAATTATAATTTATAGTGTAGCTATATTAGGATTTATTTTGCAGGTAAGTATTTAGCTTTAAATAGGAATAAGTTATTTAATAAGAGTTAATTTATTTCGTTAGATAAAAATTATATTTAACTTAGGGGGGTGTTAGTGTTAGGGTTAGACTTAGCTTTAGGGGTTAATCCATTTATTAGAATAGCGGTGAGCTCCGATCGGAAGATTAGGGGTTAATAATTGAAGGTAGGTGTCGGCGATGTTAGGGAGGGCAGATTAGGGGTTAATACTATTTATGATAGGGTTAGTGAGGCGGATTAGGGGTTAATAACTTTATTATAGTAGCGCTCAGGTCCGCTCGGCAGATTAGGGGTTAATAAGTGTAGGCAGGTGTCGGCGACGTTGAGGGGGGCAGATTAGGGGTTAATAAATATAATCTAGGGGTCGGCGATGTTAGGGCAGCAGATTAGGGGTACATAGGGATAACGTAGGTTGCGGCGGTTTACGGAGCGGCAGATTAGGGGTTAAAAAAAATATGCAGGTGTCAGCGATAGCGGGGGCGGCAGATTAGGGGTTAATAAGTGTAAAGGTAGGGGTGTTTAGACTCGGGGTACATGTTAGAGTGTTAGGTGCAGACGTAGGAAGTGTTTCCCCATAGGAAACAATGGGGCTGCGTTAGGAGCTGAACGCTGCTTTTTTGCAGGTGTTAGGTTTTTTTTCAGCTCAAACAGTCCCATTGTTTCCTATGGGGGAATCGTGCACGAGCACGTTTTTGAGGCTGGCCGCGTCCGTAAGCACCGCTGGTATCGAGAGTTGCATTTGCGGTAAAAATGCTCTACGCTCCTTTTTTGGAGCCTAACGCAGCATTTGTTTGAACTCTCGATACCAGAGTTAATTTTATGGTGCGGCCAGAAAAAAGCCCGCGGAGCGTTAACAGCCCTTTTACCGCCGAACTCCAAATCTAGGCCTAAGACTGTGAGGTTTGTATCCGTTAATTGTATTCTAAGAATTAACTAGTGTGTATAGCCGTGCATCTTATTGTGGAGTAGTATAAGTTTTGCTTGTAATTAACCTCTATGTGGTGGTCTGATGAGTTAGGGGTATGCTGGTATATGTAATAGGACGTAACTAAGTCTCAATTAGCTAGCGTTTCAAGCACCAAGCTATAGCATTGGTGTTCTATTGGTTTCCAGTGGACAGCTGACTGGGTTCAATCTAGGCTGAACGGGTGTTCGGCCTCAGGTTGACAAGGCCTGTTTCCACGGGAGAACGGCTGTAATGCCGTTATGAAGCATCTGATCACAATGATCCTTTGTAAGTTCAGCAGTGTTTTAATTTTATTTTTATTGATCCCTGTTTAAATACTAGTTGCTCCTAAGTAGTAGGCTGTTGTAGGTCTTACTAAGTATTTAGAACCGGCTGCGTTAGCTGCTAGTGAATAAGGCTTATGCAGGGTTGTGTCGGATAGATGGAGTGTATCTCTATGTCCTCTGAACTAGTTTTAGGCTGGTGTTAGCTACTGTACACTATAGTTCGATTGAGTCCTTAAGATCTACGGTATAGTCGGGCTGTAGTGCTTTGTATTTTGTGTGCAACTATTTGAGTTATAATCTTGAGATCGGAGTGAATTAGTGTTAACATGCTATTTGCCAGCTGCATACTTTTGCCACTCTTGATTGGTTTCCTAGCTATTTTACATGCACTGTTTAAGATATTTAGTCAGCAAGCCTTGAGTTAATGTGATCGCGGCTGTCACGCCATGATTAATATTTTCTGATTTTCAAATTGGGTAGTATTTTGTTGGTTTGTATATGACTATATGGGGAGGTTTCCTCCATTATCGGTTTCCATCAGCTGGAATCTGAATTGCACTTTCGATGCTTACTGCTTTAATCTTGATGTGCCTGTATTGGTTGCCATGATCAAATATCTATGAAATGCTAATTCTCAGAAGCTGCAGTATTATGTTTACCTAGTTTTAGTTTTTTAGTTTAGTTTTTGTGGGGTGAGGGGTGTCACTGTTGTTTTCCTTTATATGAATTTGTTTGTATTGGTTGAAACATATGTTTTTCAATTTTGTATTTTAGAACATATTTGTCTAGAGAAACGTTGACAATCAAACTATTGTTTGATGAGTGCCCTCCTAAGAGAAAAAAAATTATATATATATATATATATATCCTATGGATTATTTAGAATAATTTTTTACAGTATAAATAACAATTTGTAATAATTACTATTAATATTTTTGTTATATATAATATTTCAATAACGTGCATTGAGGTTAGCAATTCTTCATGTGCGCTAGACCTAAATCACAAAACCTAAAGCACGATACGCATATTTTCCATTCCTTTGTTCTTCACATAGAAAAAATGTATTTTTTATTATTAAATATATATTTCTATATATATGTGATAATGTTAATGTAAAATAGACATACAGTATATACCTATATATCAATAGGAATAGTTATACAGGTATAGGTATATATATATTCATAAGGATTATCTGGACTGACTGTGACAAATTGGTTAAAGTGGAAAGAGTTGGTTAACCCTTTCTATGGCAAACTGGTTACTGTTGCAGATCTTTTTAACCCTTTTATTGTCACATCGCTCATATTACATGTTGTGTGTTATCTGTTGCACTTGAAAACAAGTATAACACAACACACGTAAAACATATTAAAATAAAGAATCGTACACACATATATATATATACACTTACACACACATATAACTATATAGGTATATAAAAAATATTTAAATAAATAAATATATATATATATTATATATATATATATATATATAAAATAACATTATTTAAGGTATTTCTTCTTAAACACCTTCATCTTTAGCGCACTTGGCTTAGTGCAACTTCGGGTTCGCTAGCACAGGGCTTTGTAGCACTCCATATAGAAGTCTATGGAGAGTGAGAGTAAGCATGACCGTGCTATCCAACTTCCAGATGTTTGCGCATTTGAGGTTTTTGCTTAAGAAAAAACTTTTAATTTGTAATATAAGCACAATAATCGGAGTGGTATTGACTTAACGTGTGCTGTATTAAGTCTCAATACAGCTAACATTGTTGTGCTCCACTTGTAATCAAGCCCAATAAAGTTAGTACCCAGTGTATTATTCTCTTTACATCTCATGCTGTTAAGAGTCTGGAGGGGCAGTATCTGATTAGAGAAGTCTTGAGTTGACTAAGAAGCTTCAGCTGTACTAGGCCAAAACATGCTGCAACCCCACACCTGACAACTTCCTGGATTTTGTTGAGATTCTATAGTCGTCTGTATTCTGGGCTTTTGTTGAGATTCTATAAAGAACCTGTAGTCGTCTGTATTCTGGGCTTTTGTTGAGATTCTATAAAGAACCTGTAGTCGTCTGTATTCTGGGCTTTTGTTGAGATTCTATAAAGAACCTGTAGTCGTCTGTATTCTGGGTTTTTATTGAGATTCTATAAAGAACCTGTAGTCGTCTGTATTCTGGGCTTTTGTTGAGATTCTATAAAGAACATGTAGTCGTCTGTATTCTGGGTTTTTGTTGAGATTCTATAAAGAACCTGTAGTCGTCTGTATTCTGGGTTTTTGTTGAGATTCTATAAAGAACCTGTAGTCGTCTGTATTCTGGGCTTTTGTTGAGATTCTATAAAGAACCTGTAGTCGTCTGTATTCTGGGCTTTTGTTGAGATTCTATAAAGAACCTGTAGTCGTCTGTATTCTGGGCTTTTGTTGAGATTCTATAAAGAACCTGTAGTCGTCTGTATTCTGGGCTTTTGTTGAGATTCTATAAAGAACCTGTAGTCGTCTGTATTCTGAGCTTTTGTTGAGATTCTATAAAGAACCTGTAGTCCTCTGGATTCTGGGCTTTTGTTGAGCAAAAAGATCTTTATTGAATTCATATCATATTGTAAGGGTGAGATAATGTCAGCACATACTCACCTCCCCACATTCATCTTGTTCATTGTTCACCTCCCTGTCCGGTAATTCACTCTGCTTTGTATTGGCTGTTTCTGTGTTTATTGTAACATTCAGCTCGTGTGTCTCTTCCTGAGTGTCTCTTTCACCAGAAGTCAAGTCACCCTTTTGTTTATCCTTCTCCTCTTTTAGTTCACAGCCTGGACCTTCCACCTTGTCCTTAATAATGTTACTGTCATTTGAGATCTCCTTTAAACTGTCCTTCTCATTGGACTTTTCTTCATCATTTCTGGCACTTTCCAATGACCTCTCAGTAGATTCCAATGGGGTTTTGTTTGTCTTCTCTGTTGATTCAGGTTTTTGGATCTTTTCCTTTTCTTTGGATTGAAATATGTCATCCCCCTCTTCAGCCGTTTCCCCATTTTCATTCGGTCTAATAATAAACCCTACATCATCCTCATATCCAATGTCAGACTGGGATTTCCTAAACCTCCGGCTTGGAGGCCTACGCTTTATGGAGCCTTTTGTGCGGACCTGTATAAGAAGAAAACCGTTGGTAGTTACCCAATGAATGTTACATTATTGAACATAATTGTTATATTCGTAAATGTTCCAGTATTATAAGAAAATTGAGAACAAATGAACAAACATTTCCATAAATTAAAAATAGTTTTTAGTAACTTAGTTTAAATGGGCATGGAACCCTGATTTTTCATTTCATGATTCAGATAAAGCATGTGAATTTGAACAACTTTTCAATTTACTTCAATTATCTAATTTGATTTGTTCTCTTGGTATCCTTTGTTGAAAAGGATACCTAGCTAGGCTCATGAGCTGCTGATTGGTGGCTGTACTTATATGCCTCAAATTATTAAATCACCCAATGGGCTCAGCTAGCTCTCAGTAGTATATTGATTTTTCAACAAAGGATACCAAGAGAATAAAGCAAATTAGATAACAGAAGTAAATTGAAAAGTTGTTAAAAATATTATTCTGTTTCTTAATAATAAAAGATTTTTTGGGGGTTTAATATCCCTTTAAGGGTACTTAAAGGGATTATCTATATTTTTAAACAATACCAATTCTGGAGTAAACTGTCCCATTATTACCTATTGCCCAGTTTTACATAACCAACACAGTTATATAAATACACTTTTTACCTCTGTGATTACCTTGTATCTAAGCCTCTGCAGACTGCCCCCCTTATTTAATTTATTTTGACAGACTTGTATTTTAGCCAATCAGTGCTGACTCCTAGGTAACACAACACACGAGTGAGCACAATGTTATCTATATGGAAAACATGAACTAGCACTGTCTAGCTGTAAAAAAATGCACTGAGATAAGAGGTGGCCTTCAAGGGTTTAGAAATTAGCATATGACCCTACCTAGGTTTAGCTTTCAACAAAGAATAAGAAAAGAAAAAAGCAAATTTGATGATACAAGTAAATTGGAAAGTTGTTTAAAATTACATATCCTATCTGAATCATGAAAGTTTAACTTTGACTAGACTGTCCCTTTCATTTTATTTTTTGACGTTTGTTGCAATTTGTCTCACGCTTTGAGTTCAGTTGGTTGTTAATGTCAATTTTATTACAATGTCTGTTTCTTATTTCAAGACGTGAGCAAATGTACTTTGGTGAAAGACCTTTTAAGGTATGAAATGTTAGGCTGCTGGGGGGACTGTGGATACCTTACAACACTATAATAACAATATGTGAGTTAAGCTGCAAAAAATACCCACTTCTGTAAGTAAAATATTACAAGTGAATGATATAAAGTGTTTTTTTTTTAAGTTTGTTCATGTCTGTATATGTGTGATTCATTTGCATTTTACAACACAAAAACCAAGCCACAGACATAGGCAGTGATTATTGTGATTTACTGGCAGAGGAAAATGGCAATTTTAAAAAAATTATTAAAAAATATATTAATGAAACTGTCTTGATTTGCGAATAATTCTGGATTTTGGAATTCGGGATTTGTATTTGTAATAGCAAAACACAAAACTCCCACCTTGTTTTCATGTATTTAAAGGCAGCGGGCTAGATCACATTATGGTTGCACATTTAAAAAATGGTAGTGACAAGAAAAATCTTTATACATTTTAATATAATTGTTTGTGTTAATACTAGATGTTAAAATAGAATATGGTCTAGAGAATTTCTTGTCAGCCTTACATGAAAACAAGGGAACTGAAGGTTAGAAATATTGGTTATCCATAAGACCGTGCCTCCCACTGACGTGTTTCAGGATGAAATTCTCCTCCCTTTATTATTATTATTATTATTATTATTATTAATAATAATAATAATTAATATTTTTATGTTGATTTCATTTTTTGTATAGCATTTTCAGATGACACCCACCCATTGAATACATTTTTTCTTTTGGATGATTTATATTTATTTCGGATGATATACTTTTTTTCTGGACACTTTTGGATTTACTTTTCCTTCGTTTTTACTTTTACTGGGTGGGCCCTTCCACATCTTTTTTTTGATGTATGCGCATATATATTACTTTAGATATTGTTTTATAATTAATAAATGTTTACATCAGCGGTGTGTGTGTATATATATATATATATATATATATATATATAATTTTTTGTACAGTTAAGCCTTTATTCTTTTCTAGGCACTCCCTAGTTTCATATCTAAATACACTTAGATCAGATTAGGAGGTCTTTTGGGAGTTTGTGATTAGCGCTTTAATATTATTTATCTTTAGTCTGGCTTGAGATACTTCTCATCATATTTCTACTTTTAGGTCCATAGGGATCTAAAAACTTGGTATACTAAAGTTGTATTTGGATGTATGACTGACTTCTCCACACCATTACTAACAATGCTTAAAATATGAGTCACATATTTTCGTAAAAGTAACATTTTTACACTATTAGAAAAACAAAATCCTCAAATGTAGGAAACACAATTTTACCTTAGTGTAGCTTGTGAGGGGAGCGCCCTCTGGTGGTTGTTCAAAGCTGGTGGGCACTTCATCTGATTCACTAGATCGGGATTGGATGCCGGGGCTGTTGGGTGTGGAAGGAGGACTGTTAAATGGAGAGGCCATAACTTTCAGTCCAGGGCTCTTTGGGGACCCACCTGGGAGTAAAGCTGCAGGTGGAAATACCAAGTTGGCCTAAAAATATAAGGTGAGAAAAAGGTAAATTTGCACAAAAGCAAACAAGAGATAAAATGCAAGCTATACTTGTATGTCTCTGTAACTGTAGCATAGTTACAGCATATTACCACACAAGTTATATATACGTCCATTTGGGTGAAAGGGTTAAAAGGGCTGTGAATAGCCAGGCACAAAACTTCCACACAACAGTTTAGAATATATGAACTCAGACATAAGGCAATATTTTTGGCGAGGCGAATGCCCAGATCTGTTACAGGTTCGCTTATTTGAGCCTGCAACTGATATTTATGAAGCAGCAGTTTAAATCGTTCGCAGATGATAAATCTTGCCCATACTATTAATTTCCTACTATTTGTATTAACTCTTTAAAAGGAAAGTGTACTTGAAAATTCTTATTGTTTAAAACTTTATTACCCATTCCCCAGTTTTGCATAACCAACACTATTATATATTAATACTCTTTTTTCTGTGATTACCTTGTATCTAAGCCTCTGCAGACATCTCCATTATCTCAGTGCTTTTGACAGACTTGCATTTTAGCAAATCAGTGCTGACTCATAAATAACTCCATGGGAGAGAGCACACTATTATGTATATGGCACACATGAACCAGAGTTGTCTAGTTGTGAAACACTGTCCAAATGCACTGAGATAAGAGGTGGCCTTCAAGGGCTTAGATATTAGCATATGAGCCTACCTAGGTTTAGCTTTCAACAAAGAATACTAAGAGAACAAAGCAAATTTGATGATAAAAGTAAATTGGAAAGTTGTTTAAAATTGCAAATCTGAATCATGAACATTTAATTTAGACTAAACTGTCCCTTTAAGGGAATTAACACATAGTAGATAAAGATGAAGCTGAGGATACGAGCATACGTACGTATGCCTGTTCCAGATGAACTCACTAGTGATATCTTTATTTGGAGGGTCACAGGAGCATAGCAGGTGCATGACTTATATGTAAAGGGGTATATTTTATTAATTTTATTAATATTTTCAATTATAATAAGGAGCTTAATAAATCTGAGGCTGTGAGTATTTTTCACAAAAAGAGCAATTCTAGAACAAGGGGTCATAATCTCAAATTGAAGGGTAGTAAATTCAGAATAATTCTTGAAGTTCTTCTTCACAGAAAGGGTGGTGAATTCATGGAATACATTTCCATTCCAGGTGGTAAAGACAAGTACTGTGGGGGACTTTTCTGGTATAAGCAGAGGGCTTTCCGACGAGCTAGATAAGTTTACACTTTTGGAACATTTTGGTATATTATTATAACAGTGTTGGTTATGCAAAACTGTGGAATGGGAAATAAAGGGATTATATATTTTTTAAACAATAAAATTTTTCAAGAAGACTGGGCCTTTAATTTTTTAAATTACGATGATCTAACACTAATATGTCCCTTTAATGTTCCAACTGCTTCTTAAGACCGCTGCTCCTTAACTCGTCCTCTGAGGCGGCAGGCAGTAATCCGCCCGATCGCATACTATCGGGTTAATTGACACCCCCTGCTAGCGGCCGATTGGCCGTGAATCTGCAGGGGGCGGCATTGCACAAGCATTTCACAAGGAATGTGCGTATGCTGTCTGCATTTATCAATGTCTGGCGGACATGATCGATACATTCACCAGGGAGTTGGGAAAACAGCACACCTTTGTTTTTCTTTTTCTTCTTCAATGGGGCACGGAATAAAGGACTTGCCAGTTCTCAAACAATCCAAGAACAAAGTATATTCCAGCCACCAAATTTCTTTAAAAGAACCGTTATTTCTACATAGGGTCCTCAGTAAACATACAACGTTTCAAGCCTAAACAGGCTCTTAGGCTTGAAACGTTGTATGTTTACTGAGGACCCTATGTGGAAATAAAGGTTCTTTTAAAGAAATTTGGTGGCTGGAATATACTTTGTTCTTGGACATGATCGATACAGCAGATCATGTCCGCCAGACACATGATAAATCGGCCACCATATCTCATGACTAAACCACTCACCTGGAGTTTTTCAATTAGAGGAGAACTTTTCACCTTCACCTTTGGCAGCTGTGGGACTTGTGGAGACACTTTCTGCAAGACATAAGCACCAAAATGTTACCAAAGTAGAGGGGAATGTCCAACATACACCCTCTAATCCCTGCATGTGCGGGAGTCTCCACCTCAACACGTGGATTGGTCTAGAAATCTTGCATGAGCCTGGATTTATAAGCAATGGAAAAAATGTCATTAAACCTCTCTCTTTATTGTTTAGAACCTAATTAGAGCACATTAATGACTAATTGCTTCCAAATATTTTCCATCCTTCCCAACAAGATTATCACCACTTTCCATGATGTAGCCATACTGCATCTACTCACACAATGTATATCAGTAACATATGTATTACGTAATATATATTTCTGTAACACTGAGCAATGTGAACTGTAAATATATTTTATTACTGATTCTAGATAACTATATCCCCCATCTTCCAAAAATCATTAGCTACAACCTTGACAAGACCCATATTAAGGTTGTCTTCTCAGCCATGTTTTCCTGGACACTTATGAGTTACACGTTAAGCAGCGAATAGGCTACGAAACGTGAGCTGGAGGGAGTGCAGTAAATATTTTTATTCAACTCATGACGTTGATATTTAATTATAATAAATGAATAGTTCCACAACTGGATAAGGAACGGATTTCACTGCATACACAGACAATTCAGCAGAATAAAACAAAATTCACTCAGGCAAAAAGAGGCTGAAACCTGAAAAAAAACAAGTCAGCAAAATATCTGGGGGCCATCAGTCAGTCTGCTACAGAAAACTCGCTTTGACTTCCATATCTGACATCCTTCCTGTGTCCAGAAGAATAGTTTTGTCTGTGAATGACAGATTGAAGGAAACTATCCTGCAAATTATATTTAAAGGGATAGAAAGGTCAAAATTGAAATCTGCATAGGTGCATTTCAGTGTGACATAGAATCATTTTTGCAATATAGTTCCATTAGTAAAAAATGTTTCTAGTAAAACCTATTACTGTTTTTCTGAGGCATACACACATATCCTTTGAGGGACTGTGCACCAGTATTCAAACACTTCACCTTCTCATTATGCACATTTCAATTTTGACCGTTCTATTTCTTTAATTTAATTTAGGAAGGACAAATTTTATTTTTATTCACTTGTTAGAAACATCAAATAGAACTTTGTAAACATGGAAGAAAAACTAGTAGTGACACAACACCTCTTATACTGCAATATTATTAAAAAGTGCAAAAGAACAAGGGTTTCGCAAATATGCAAACAAAAAAGATCTTCACATAACGTGAAAGAATGTAAAATACCCCTATGGTTTAATCCTGCCCTGTTTCGCTTTTGAAATGCATTCAATTGAGATAAGAATTAAAGACTTTTCTGGGTATGGTTGGTGTTTTCATACAGTATATTAAATACTAGGCGATAAGCCTGCCCAGAGTCTATTTAAAAAAAAAAAACTACAACCCCAAAGCTAAAATTACAAAAAATAAAAAATGTAAAATTAGAAAAAAATAAACAAATCTAACCAAAATAAAAAATGTAAACCTAAACTAATACCCCTATAAAAATAAAAAATCCCCCACAACCCCTCCCCCCAAATCTAATAATAAACTACCAATAGTCCTTAAAAGGGCTTTTGTAGGGCATTGCCCTAAGTTAAACAGCTCTTTTACCTAAACAAATTACCAATTACCCTCTAACAGTAAAAAAAAAACACCCACCAAAACCCCCAAAATAAAATAAAAAAAAACACTATTTGAATGGGCAATTGCCCTTAAAAGGGCATTCAGCTCTTTTTTTAGCCCATTAAATCCCTAATCTTAAAAATAAAAAAAAATAAAAAAATCCTAACACTAAGCCCCAAATAGGTACTCACTGTTCCTGAAGTCCGGCGGAGAAGGTCTTCTTCCAGGCGGCTCCATCATCTTCTATCTTCATCTGGAGCGAAGGCAGCGCAGAGCTGTGGGTCTTCAGCGGTGCCGCAGAGTGGTGGTGCGGAGCTGTTTTCCCCGACGCGTGGATCCTCAGCGGCAGTCCTCAACGGCAGTGGTCATCGGTGGCATGAAGGCTCATCTTCATCTGATGTCCGTCGTACACTAAAGATTGACTGCAAGGTACCGCAATCAATTTGGGGTACCTTGCATTCCTATTGGCTGAAATTTTTAAATCATCCAATAAGATTAGAGCTACTAAAATCCTATTGGCTGTTCAGCCAATAAGATTTCAGTAGCTCTCATCATATTGGTTGATTTCAAAATTTCAGCCAATAGGAATACAAGGTACCCCAATAAATATGGGGTACCTTGCATTCAATCTTCAGTGTGCGACGGATGATCGCATGAAAAGGAGCCTCCACGCCGCTGAGGACTGCCGCCGCCGAGGACCACCGCCGTTGAGGACCGCCGCTGAGGATCCACGCATCGGGAAGCCAGCCCCGCGCCTCCTTCTCTCCGGATGAAGACAGAAGATGATGGAGCCGCCTGGAAGAAGACCTTCTCCACCGGACTTCAGAAACGGTGAGTACCTATTTGGGGTTAGTGTTAGGATTTTATTTTGAGTGGGGGGGGGGGGGTTATTTTTAAGATTAGGGATTTAATGGGCTGGAAGAGAGCTGATTGTCCTTTTAAGGACAGTAAAAGAGCTCAATGTCTATACAAATGCCCCTTTAAGGGCAATGGGTACTTTAGGTTTTTAAGTGTTAGTTTTTTATTTTGGGGGTTTGGTGGGTGGGGGCTTTTACTGTTAGGGGGATTTAGTAATTTTTTAATGTAAAAGAGCTGTTTAACTTAGGACAATGTCCTACAAAAGGCCTTTTTAAGGGCTATCGGTAGTTTAGGGGGGTGTTTTTATTTTGGGGAGGCTTTTTTCATTTTCATAGGGATTAGGTTTATTTATTTTTGATAATTTTTTGATAAAGTGTTTTATTTTTTGTAATTTTAGATTATTTTTTTTAATTTAATGTTAGGTTTTATTTAAGTGTAACTTAGTATTGGGGTTAATTTCGGGGGTGTTAGGTTAGGGGGCTTAGTAATTAAATTAGTTATTTGCGTTGTGGGGTTGTTGAGGGTTTAGGAGTTAATAGGTTAATTAGGTTTATTGCAATGTGAGGGGTTGGCGGTTAAGGGGTTAATATTCTATTAATGTTATTTGTGGATTAGGGGTTAATTACTTTATTGTTTTGCGATTTGGGGGGTTGCGGTTTTGGTGTTTGTTAATACTTTGTGCGGGAGGTTAGTTTTTTTTAAGGCTTCGGGTTTGCCTACGCTGCATCCAGATGGATTCTGAAAATGGCAGGGTTGTTAAAGAATCCCATATATTTTTTTTTTCTTTGAATGTAATAGGTTTTTTTAAATACACGTACCATGACCCGGTTTCATGAAGACTACACTATTATAGGTACAGAGGGCAATTTACTCGCCTTAGAATCAGCACAGGTAGCGCTGTGATAACACCTTTCAGATCACTTTTTCTAATTAGTTAATAGAAGAGACACATTTCTATAGTATCTACACAGGTATTCAAACAGACAAGTGATCAATTTTACATTCCTATCCCCAAGACTAAAACACCCCAAGAGGGGCTTATCACAATTACACATACGCTCGCATTAGCATACCCACTTACATAATGTGAGCCAACAGGTCGATTATATTAAACTCACATGCAGGCACGATTGATCATGCCAACAACTTTATTTGACAAAAGCCTTTTACCGTAGCGCTCCGGTGACAATACACCAGGAGCGTTTACTAGTGGGTTAAGGAAACTCCTGGGAGATCCAGACTGGTGACGTCATCAGTGATGTTTACGGAAACCATGTAACTTCCCACATCATCAACTTGTTATTCATGCATCGGATACATAGTTTAACAACAATTTATATTCCATGAATATAATACAGTATTAATAAACATCAAGGGATCAAGATTAGGTAAACCATTATCATTAACTACCATATGGTAAGTGACATATTTGAGTACAACAAAGAATTTGGAAATGTTGCATCTTGATAAACTTTAATGTAAAGAATATATAGATAGGTTTGTTGTGGTTAATGTCAGGGGTTATTAACATGTAT
Source organism: Bombina bombina (assembly GCF_027579735.1). Classification (NCBI taxonomy): domain Eukaryota; kingdom Metazoa; phylum Chordata; class Amphibia; order Anura; family Bombinatoridae; genus Bombina; species Bombina bombina. Next base: position 68,518,652 of record NC_069501.1, read on the forward strand.
AATAATTATATCTCATAAATACAACAGATTAAGTTATTCATATGTGAGTATGTTTTAATGGTTTAATGGTAATGCCTGATGAAACAGCTAGCACAGCTGAGAAACGCGTTGCAATCTGTTGAGACACATTGTTTTTATATACTTTGGGTGATAGTTGCACCCTCAGTTTTTTTATTGTCGGAATTGTAATAAAAAGAAAACATTTTATATATTGGAAGCCTGAGCTTTATTCTTCGCTGAGCTGACACCAGGAGTCATTGGGAGGAATACACCCCTTCACCAAGGATGAGTGAGCTGGGACACTGAAAGATCCCAGTCTGCCCCACTCAGCACAATAGGGTGCTGCCACTTTTGTGAGTATAGCTCCAATTCAAGATTTCTGTATTGCAGTGACGTGCAGTGAGGTCAGAGGCTGGTGAGGCACTAGATATGATACGCCGGAGAAACACATGTACAGAGGGCCGCAAGTACCCCCAACAGGGCAGGTTTAAATGATAGCTGAACCAGAGCACAGGTAACATAATCAGGTGATGGGTAAGAGCAAGTTAGTAACCACTGAGTTACTCATCAGCTGATTACTTCACCTGTGCACTGATTCAGCTATAATGAAAACCTGGCCTTTTGGGGGTACTTGAGGACCATTGTTGAGAAACACTGCACTAAAGCACCAGCTCATCGGAAATGTATTGATTACCTGGAGAATAAAGCACACACACTCTGCTCACATACACACTCACACAATTATGTGCACAGTGCCAGTTACTAAGCAATTGGAATGATCCACAATCTCTTCTCTACTCACTACTGTATTGTAAAAATAGAAATAATTTACCATACAAGTTTTACACAAAGGACAAGTTATCAATATTGCCAACACAGCTGCTGTAATATGGTGTTCAAGAAACGCACGTGCACATCTCACTTAGGTATGCTCTTCAACAAAGGACATCAAAGGATACCAAAAGAATGAAGTACATAATAATAAAAGTAAAATAGAAGTCTTCTATATCTACCAGTATAGTAGAGACTAATTATAAACTTTTGACCAGGTGGTATTTAACCCCAGTAAGACTGCATAGAATCTATCCAACAGCATCCCCATTGTGCTGGAGGAGATGCGGGAACCAAGGCACATTGTCTCATATCTGGTGGGACTGCCCTATCCTCCGACCCTTCTGGGCACAAGTTGAAAACTACATTACACTAAAACTTAATCAAACAATAGTTCTTTACGCACAGACAATTCTACTTCACAAACTCCCACAATTACATTGCCAGTACAAAAACAGATTGCTTCAATTGATGATAAATACAGCCAAGAGACTTATACCATGCATGTGGAAGAAAACACAAAGTCCTTCTATGCAACAATGGATGGACGAGATTAAACATGTTATGAGTTTAGAAGAAATGTACTATAGTTTCAATAACAAGTCAGAAGATTTTACTAATATGCTCTTTTTGTGGAATCAAACCACGGATCTACCCTGTTAACTTGAGTTGATTGAAAAACCTATGAGTTCTTGATGTGGCGAGGTATATGTCCCCCCCAAATATGTGTCATATCCTAGCTTAATATTTCCCTTTTTCCCTACCCCCCTACTTACCTTCCCTCCCACTCCTTGTCGCTATAACCCGCTAAGAGATGTTTTTTTTTTTACGAACCAGAAATTATTGTTATAGTGATAAACAAATTAAACTGATAACGATGTTATTGTAATGATATATTCTGAAGAATTCTGTATATTGATGGAAATGATTTTTCAAATGTTTGATGTTTCATTGGAATTTATTTGATTTAATAAAAATATTTAAAACAAAAAAAGTAAAATAGAAAGCTTATTTTTTTTTTGTGTGCAATTTCTATCTGAATGATGGAAACTGTAATTATGTCTTTCATGTTCCTTTCAAAAACTAATTTGATTTGCTGACATGGGGCCAGTAACAGTTGATGTTAATTCTCAAAATATAAATAACTAGAAAAGTCTATTAAAATAGCATGCTCTACCTCAATCATTTAATTTAATTTTAAATGTCTCCCTTTGACTATGTGTTTAACCAGTTACTTTACAGTGGCATTATTTCTAAAAACATTTAATAACTGCAATAATTACATATAGTTTTTTAAATGACTCATTATCTCCTTTTTATTAATATAAACTTGTATAAAAGCAGCACATATTAAAAACACAATGCAACAGCTTTCAATTGATTTGTGAATTACAAGTTAACAGCAGTCTTTCAATAAATGGAGACACAGAGAAAAATAAAAATAGATACTGCATCCTCTGACTGAACAGACATAACATATATGGAGTTTGTACCAAATTAAATCAAATAACCATGAAAAAGGGAGGCTTAGCAATATTCAATGTCAAAAACTTTAATTCAAATAATGTGGACACTGCACACTTCACTTCAAACTCTGGGTTTTAAATTATGGATTTAAATTTGAATTGACCCTTTGACTTCCTGTCAGTATTGGTTTATGCTCGCTTAATGTCCCCCCCCCCCCCTGTTAATGAGCTGTATCTGAACACAATTTGTGAATCACAAGAGATGTAGAATACTACTTTACGCTTCTGCTTGGTGTCATCTGTTCTTAGGTTACCTCAGCTTCCAGTTTTGTCACATGACCCTGCTCACTGCATCCTCCTTCTGATTAATCTATATATCCTTCACTTGCTAGGAGGCATCAAGAGGGGTGCCTCCTATTGGTCCCAATTTTTGCTGCTAATATATTGACAGAACACAGGTGGCGCTGCAGCACAGCTTTTCCTTTGACCCATGTACTGCAATGGAGAGAAGAGTTCCTGTACCTGCCTCTTCATAGCATTACATGGGGGGAAATTTTTTTTTTTTTTACTTTTGTGTTTTGTTTTAATTAAAATGTAATTAAGCTTTGGCCACATATGGCAGGGTAGGCACTTCCTCCCCTGCCTCCTATGAGTGCACGTCCCTTCTGTATTGTGCCATTGTATTACAGTATCACACTAAGAGGCGCCCTCTGTTTGTGATCTTCTTTTTCATAGAATTTAGCCTTAAAATAAATAATGAAAGTATATTGCAGAGTTGTTTTCAATATAAGATTTATTATTTTATATTACCATCTCAAAGTGTTTAATGTCCCTTTAAAGGAATAGTTTTGTCAAAATTAAACTTTCATGATTCAGATAGAACATGCAATTTTAAGCAACTTTCTAATTTACTCCTATTATCAATTTTTATTCTTTCTCTTGCTATCTGTATTTGAAAAAGCAGGAATGTACAGTGGGTATTAAAAAGAATCATCCTGCTATGGGGGTGTTTCTCTGCAGCAGGCACTGGAGCACTTGTCAGGATAGAAGGTGTAATGGGTGGGGCAAAATACCATCAAATTCTTGAGGAAAATCTGCTGCCCTCTCCCAGGAAGTTGTCAATGGGAAGAAGGTTTTTACCTTCCAACCTGACAATGACCCAAAGCACACAGCAAAAATTACTACACAGTGGTTGAAGGAGAAAAAGGTGAATGTCCTTGCATGGCCTAGTTAGAGCCCAGACTTAACCCCCATTGAATATCTGTAGCATGACTTGAAGACTGCAGTCCACAAATGGTCACCATCAAATGTAACGGAACTGGAGCAGTTCTGCAAAGAAGAGTGGGCAAATATTGCACAGTCTAGATGTGCAAAGTTAGTAGAGACGTATCCCAACAGACTAAAGGCTGTAATTAAAGCAAAAGGTGGTTCAACAAAATACTGACACAAGGGGGTGATCCTTTTTCCAACTCAGTGATTCTGTTTGAATTGTCTTTAGTTGGTGTTATATCTTTTACTTGGATGTTATAAGTTGCACTAAGTAATTACAACTGGATAAACAAAAAATGTGTCTGTCTTTATTTCAGGCTGCAAAGCAACAACATGTGATTCTGTTCAAGGGGGGTGATTCTTTTTAATACCCACTGTAAGCAAAGAAGCACCTGGGTAGCACTTTCTGATTGTTGTCTAAATGTAACCACCAATCAGCAAGCTCTACTCAGGTGCTTAACCAAAAATGGGCCGGCTTCTATGCTTACATTCAAATAAAGATAGCAAGAGAACAAAGAAAATTTGATAACAGGAGTAAATTAGAAAGTTGTTTAAAATTGCATGCTCTATCTGAATCATGAGTTTAATTTTGACTAGACTATCATTTTAAGACGATAAAAAACACCAACTCAAGCACTTTCAGCACTGTCAGGGCCCCCAGCAAGGCACAGATGTAGCTGGTTTTATGATCTTCATTTGGAGATTGTACCGACCAGAAGAAGAACAGAGACGAGGCAAGACCACCAATAGAGTAAACCTGCCCTATATTGTGTCTACGTATTGTGTCACTTACCCCGTCATCTTGGTGAGTAACTTCAGGCTTGTGTGCATGGAGAGGCAATGAGCAAGGTGGTTTCCGTCTAGTTGGTTTATAAGGTGGGGTCTAGTAAAAAGAATATAACATAAAAAGGCAGAACTTGCATGGTAAGACACAATGTTGTCAATGGTGCATGTTCCCTGTTAAAGGGACATTCCGGTCAAATTTAAATGCACATTGAGGAATTACATCTTTGAATAGAAACACATTTGCAATATAGATGTATTGGCAAAAATAAGTCTAATAAAAGTTATCATTGTTTTTGTGCTAACATTTTATTTCTGCAGGTGCATGTGAAGCATATTTAGATATTCTCAGGGCACCAGCATTTTTAAATAATGCAGCTGCTCAGATAATCAGTGGGGCTTGTATCATGTCAGCAATTAACAAATTGAGTCATTACCAGATGGTACAAGCACCTTATGCTCTCTAAACAAGTGTTATGCTTATATTGCTGGTGCACGGTGCATACTGAAGTACACTTTTAAAACAATTATAGCCTTTATTAGAAGCGTTTTTGCTAACACCTGTATATTTCAAAACTGCTTCTATTTAAAAATTAAATGCATCTATGTGGATTTCAATTTTGGCTGGAAAGTCCCTTTAATAGATATTTTGTATGTCTGATAAAGAAGCATCATGTTGCGTTCCTCAGTAATGTTTAGTAAATACAGCCATTATATTCGTCATCTACAAAATACATATTCGTCATCTATAAATACATTTAACTATATGGTCTGAAAACAGTAAGCACTTATACTGTATAGCCTTATACCTTTCCCATTGATGCTGCTATTTCTTTTACAATAAAGCAACCACTTCTGCTGAAAAGCTATTGCAGGTACTCACCAACACCTTCATAATATCCCATGTGACCGCTTTCCCTGCCTGTTTTGGGCAATAGTAAGCTATGCTGTCGGCCAGGCTTCCCCAATCAGATATGCACCACATGTACAGTGGAATTTATGCATTGCTTTATTTAAATACTGTTAATTAAAACAAGCAAATTAAATTGAGCACTTTTCTAAAAGATTATTCAGGCAGATATGTAAGATGTCCCCTTTGAGTCTTTGCATTATTAAAGGATCAAACATTTCCTTGTAAATAAAATATCCTACTAAAAACTGACCCTTGAGTAATCAATAAACAGCTCATAATTGTTTTGCTCGTTAGTCTTTTTACCTCTGTGATTACCTTGTTTCTAAGCCTCAGCAGACTGCCCCCTTATTTCAGTTCTTTTGACAGACCTGCATTTTTAGCCAATCAGTGCGGACTCATAAATAACTCCACGGGAGTGAGCTCAATGTTATCTATATGACATACACACAAACTAGCACTGTCTAACTGGAAAAAAACTGTCAAAATGCACTGAGATAAAAGGTGGTCTTCAAGAGCTTAGAAATTAGCATATGGGCCTACCTAGATTTAGCTTTCAACAAAGAATACTAAAAGAACAAAGCAAATTTGATGTTAAAAGTAAATTGGAACATTGTTAAAAAATTGCATGCCCTATCTGAATCATAAAAGTTTAATTTTGACTAGACCGTCCCTTTAAGTGAAGAAAAACTAACAGTAAAATGCTCTTTTATATGAAATGAAATACAGCATTTTGCAGCACAAGCTTGCACTTGACCCAATGATGCAGTTCTGTTTTAGATTATTGCTACAACTTGCTCAACCACTTGGTATTTGTTATCCGATTAAATGTTTATCTGTTTCACTCTGTATCTGTGAGCTTTACTAGTGAAGAGTTTGTTATTCTTATAGTGCAAGGTCTGATCATATCTATGCTGCTGCAGCAATCTGTGAGCTTTACTAGTGAAGAGTTTGTTATTCTTATAGTGCAAGGTCTGATCATATCTATGCGGTTGCAGCAATCTGTGAGCTTTACTAGTGAAGAGTTTGTTATTCTTATAGTGCAAGGTCTGATCATATCTATGCTGTTGCAGCAATCTGTGAGCTTTACTAGTGAAGAGTTTGTTATTCTTATAGTGCAAGGTCTGATCATATCTATGCTGTTGCAGCAATCTGTGAGCTTTACTAGTGAAGAGTTTGTTATTCTTATAGTGCAAGGTCTGATCATATCTATGCTGTTGCAGCAATCTGTGAGCTTTACTAGTGAAGAGTTTGTTATTCTTATAGTGCAAGGTCTGATCATATCTATGCTGTTGCAGCAATCTGTGAGCTTTACTAGTGAAGAGTTTGTTATTCTTATAGTGCAAGGTCTGATCATATCTATGCTGTTGCAGCAATCTGTGAGCTTTACTAGTGAAGAGTTTGTTATTCTTATAGTGCAAGGTCTGATCATATCTATGCTGTTGCAGCAATCTGCGAGCTTTACTAGTGAAGAGTTTGTTATTCTTATAGTGCAAGGTCTGATCATATCTATGCTGTTGCAGCAATCTGTGAGCTTTACTAGTGAAGAGTTTGTTATTTTATAGTGCAAGGTCTGATCATATCTATGCTGTTGCAGCAATCTGTGAGCTTTACTAGTGAAGAGTTTGTTATTCTTATAGTGCAAGGTCTGATCATATCTATGCTGTTGCAGCAATCTGTGAGCTTTACTAGTGAAGAGTTTGTTATTCTTATAGTGCAAGGTCTGATCATATCTATGCTGCTGCAGCAATCTGTGAGCTTTACTAGTGAAGAGTTTGTTATTTTATAGTGCAAGGTCTGATCATATCTATGCTGTTGCAGCAATCTGTGAGCTTTACTAGTGAAGAGTTTGTTATTCTTATAGTGAAAGATCTGATCATATCTATGCTGTTGCAGCAATCAGTGAGCTTTACTAGTGAAGAGTTTGTTGTTCTTATAGTGCAAGGTCTGATCATATCTATGCTGCTGCAGCAATCTGTGAGCTTTACTAGTGAAGTTTGTTATTCTTATAGTGCAAGGTCTGATCATATCTATGCTGTTGCAGCAATCTGTGAGCTTTACTAGTGAAGAGTTTGTTATTCTTATAGTGCAAGGTCTGATCATATCTATGCTGTTGCAGCAATCTGTGAGCTTTACTAGTGAAGAGTTTGTTATTCTTATAGTGCAATGTCTGATCATATCTATGCTGTTGCAGCAATCTGTGAGCTTTACTAGTGAAGAGTTTGTTATTCTTATAGTGCAAGGTCTGATCATATCTATGCTGTTGCAGCAATCTGTGAGCTTTACTAGTGAAGAGTTTATTATTCTTATAGTGCAAGGTCTGATCATATCTATGCTGTTGCAGCAATCTGTGAGCTTTACTAGTGAAGAGTTTGTTATTCTTATAGTGCAAGGTCTGATCATATCTATGCTGTTGCAGCAATCTGTGAGCTTTACTAGTGAAGAGTTTGTTATTCTTATAGTGCAAGGTCTGATCATATCTATGCAAGGTCTGATCATATCTATGCTGTTGCAGCAATCTGTGAGCTTTACTAGTGAAGAGTTTGTTATTCTTATAGTGCAAGGTCTGATCTTATCTATGCTGTTGCAGCAATCTGTGAGCTTTACTAGTGAAGAGTTTGTTATTCTTATAGTGCAAGGTCTGATCATATCTATGCTGTTGCAGCAATCTGTGAGCTTTACTAGTGAAGAGTTTGTTATTTTTATAGTGTAAGGTCTGATCATATCTATGCTGTTGCAGCAATCTGTGAGCTTTACTAGTGAAGAGTTTGTTATTCTTATAGTGTAAGGTCTGATCATATCTATGCTGTTGCAGCAATCTGTGAGCTTTACTAGTGAAGAGTTTGTTATTTTTATAGTGTAAGGTCTGATCATATCTATGCTGTTGCAGCAATCTGTGAGCTTTACTAGTGAAGAGTTTGTTATTCTTATAGTGCAAGGTCTGATCTTATCTATGCTGTTGCAGCAATATGTGAGCTTTACTAGTGAAGAGTTTGTTATTCTTATAGTGCAAGGTCTGATCATATCTATGCTGTTGCAGCAATCTGTGAGCTTTACTAGTGAAGAGTTTGTTATTCTTATAGTGCAAGGTCTGATCATATCTATGCTGTTGCAGAAATCTGTGAGCTTTACTAGTGAAGAGTTTGTTATTTTTATAGTGTAAGGTCTGATCATATCTATGCTGTTGCAGCAATCTGTGAGCTTTACTAGTGAAGAGTTTGTTATTTTTATAGTGTAAGGTCTGATCATATCTATGCTGTTGCAGCAATCTGTGAGCTTTACTAGTGAAGAGTTTGTTATTCTTATAGTGTAAGGTCTGATCATATCTATGCTGTTGCAGCAATCTGTGAGCTTTACTAGTGAAGAGTTTGTTATTCTTATAGTGCAAGGTCTGATCATATCTATGCTGTTGCAGCAATCTGTGAGCTTTACTAGTGAAGAGTTTGTTATTCTTATAGTGCAAGGTCTGATCATATCTATGCTGTTGCAGCAATCTGTGAGCTTTACTAGTGAAGAGTTTGTTATTCTTATAGTGCAAGGTCTGATCATATCTATGCTGTTGCAGCAATCTGTGAGCTTTACTAGTGAAGAGTTTGTTATTCTTATAGTGTAAGGTCTGATCATATCTATGCTGTTGCAGCAATCTGTGAGCTTTACTAGTGAAGAGTTTGTTATTCTTATAGTGCAAGGTCTGATCATATCTATGCTGTTGCAGCAATATGTGAGCTTTACTAGTGAAGAGTTTGTTATTCTTATAGTGCAAGGTCTGATCATATCTATGCTGTTGCAGCAATCTGTGAGCTTTACTAGTGAAGAGTTTGTTATTCTTATAGTGTAAGGTCTGATCATATCTATGCTGTTGCAGCAATCTGTGAGCTTTACTAGTGAAGAGTTTGTTATTCTTATAGTGCAAGGTCTGATCATATCTATGCTGTTGCAGCAATCTGTGAGCTTTACTAGTGAAGAGTTTGTTATTCTTATAGTGCAATGTCTGATCATATCTATGCTGTTGCAGCAATCTGTGAGCTTTACTAGTGAAGAGTTTGTTATTCTTATAGTGCAAGGTCTGATCATATCTATGCTGTTGCAGCAATCTGTGAGCTTTACTAGTGAAGAGTTTGTTATTCTTATAGTGTAAGGTCTGATCATATCTATGCTGTTGCAGCAATCTGTGAGCTTTACTAGTGAAGAGTTTGTTATTCTTATAGTGTAAGGTCTGATCATATCTATGCTGTTGCAGCAATCTGTGAGCTTTACTAGTGAAGAGTTTGTTATTCTTATAGTGCAAGGTCTGATCATATCTATGCTGTTGCAGCAATCTGTGAGCTTTACTAGTGAAGAGTTTGTTATTCTTATAGTGTAAGGTCTGATCATATCTATGCTGTTGCAGCAATCTGTGAGCTTTACTAGTGAAGAGTTTGTTATTCTTATAGTGTAAGGTCTGATCATATCTATGCTGTTGCAGCAATCTGTGAGCTTTACTAGTGAAGTGTTTGTTATTCTTATAGTGTAAGGTCTGATCATATCTATGCTGTTGCAGCAATCTGTGAGCTTTACTAGTGAAGAGTTTGTTATTCTTATAGTGTAAGGTCTGATCATATCTATGCTGTTGCAGCAATCTGTGAGCTTTACTAGTGAAGAGTTTGTTATTCTTATAGTGCAAGGTCTGATCATATCTATGCTGTTGCAGCAATCTGTGAGCTTTACTAGTGAAGAGTTTGTTATTCTTATAGTGTAAGGTCTGATCATATCTATGCTGTTGCAGCAATCTGTGAGCTTTACTAGTGAAGAGTTTGTTATTCTTATAGTGTAAGGTCTGATCATATCTATGCTGTTGCAGCAATCTGTGAGCTTTACTAGTGAAGAGTTTGTTATTCTTATAGTGTAAGGTCTGATCATATCTATGCTGTTGCAGCAATCTGTGAGCTTTACTAGTGAAGAGTTTGTTATTCTTATAGTGCAAGGTCTGATCATATCTATGCTGTTGCAGCAATCTGTGAGCTTTACTAGTGAAGAGTTTGTTATTCTTATAGTGTAAGGTCTGATCATATCTATGCTGTTGCAGCAATTGAGGAAACTAATTGGAGTTGTTGATCTGATACATTTTCTGTTTTTATCCACTTCCTTTTCATAGCATTTCTGCCCTGTGCATCCTTTTTAGTCTATGACTGTTTAAATATAATGAGAATTTGGCAACATGCTAACCATATGCTCACTCATGTAAACACTTATTAAAGGGACATTAAATAAAAAAAAATCATTCATTTTTCAGACAGAACATACAATTTTAAAAAAGTTTCCAATTTACGTCTATTATCAAATTTGCTTTGTTCCCATGATATTCTGTGAGAGATATTTGTATAGGGAGCGTGCACATTTCTGGAGCTCTAGATGTCAGGAAATAGTGCTGCCATCTAGTGCTCTTGCTAATGTATAACATTGTTGCAAAACTGCTGCCATATAGTGCTCTAGACACATGCACTCTCCTGAGCTTACCTTCCTGCTTTTCAACAAAGGATAACAATTTGATTATAGAAGTAAATTAGAAATGTATTTAAAATTGTATGTTCCATCTGATTCATGAAAGAAAAATGTGGGGTTTTATGTCCCTTTAAGCTATCAAATACTTTCCCTAGCTAAAAGAACCCTAGAGAGCTGGAGAGGCAAAGAGAAAAATAAAATCTGAATTGGGTCTACATTAGTTTTGTGTGTCTTTCATTTGGAGTGAATTTCTGTCTCTGCAAAAATGCTTCCTAAAGTTAAAGGGGCATTGTACACTAGATTTTTCTTTGCATAATTGTGTTGTAGATGATCCATTTATGTAGCCCATCTGGGGGGTTTCTGTAAAGAATTATAGTTTTGTTTATTTTTAAATAATATTGTGCTGATTTTTAGACTCCTAGTCAGGCCCCAAAGTTTTAGATGTATACTGATGTATACAGACTTCAGACTGCTTCTATTTGTATAATGGGTCTTTTAATATGCAGGAGAGGGGGGAGGGTCTGCGCTCAGCCACTTTCAGTTCATGTCCCAGCCTAACCTCATCAACAAGGGAGATGAAACCCCAATTTTTTTCATGATTCAGATAGAGCATAACCTTTTAAATAACTTTCCAATTTATTTATATTATCAATTTTGCTTCATTATCTCTTATTAAAGGAGCATCAGTGCACTACTGGGAGCTAGCTGAACATACTGGTAAGCCAATGATAAGAGACATATATGTGCAGCCACCAATCAGCAGCTAGCTTCCAGCTCCTGAGCCTATCTAGGTATGCTTTTCAAGAGAACAAAGCAAATTAAATAATAGAAGTAAGTTGGAAATTGTATGTTCTATCTGAGTTGGGATTGTTGTTATTTATATTTGCATAAAATATTTTTTTAAATGCTATTATGTTATTACGTATATTTTACAGTTCTCTAAGGTTATTCTAATGCACAAAAGTAAGGTTAAAGGGACACTGAACCCAAAAATATTTTCTTTAGTGATTTAGATAGAGCGTGCAATTTTAAGCAACTTTCTAATTTACTTCTATTATCAATTTTTCTTTGTTCTCTTGCTATCTTTATTTGAAAAAGAAGGCATCTATGCTAAGGAGCCAGCAAATGTTTGGTTCAGAACCATGGACAGCACTTGTTTATTGGTACTGTCCAATCAGCAAGGACAACCCAGGTTGTTCACCAAAAATGGGCCGGCATCTAAACTTAAATTCTTGCTTTTCAAATAAACATACCAAGAGAATGAAGAACATTTGATAATAGGAGTAAATAAGAAAGTTGCTTAAAATTGCATGCTCTGTCTGAATCACGAAAGAAAAAAATTGGGTTCAGTGTCCCTTTAAAAGGGATAGGAAAGTCAAAATTTAACTTGTATGATTCAGATACAGCAGGTCATTTCAAGACACTTAAAGGGACACTGAACCCAAATTTTTTCTTTTGTGATTCAGATAGAGCATGACATTTTAAGCAACTTTCTAATTTACTCCTATTATCAAATGTTCTTTATTCTCTTGGTATCTTTATTTGAAATGCAAGAATGTAAGTTTAGATGCCGGCCCATTTTGGGTGAACAACCTAGATTGTCCTCGCTGATTGGTTGATAAATTCATCCACCAATCAAATACTGCTGTCCAGAGTTCTGAACCAAGAAAAAAAGCTTAGGTGCCTTCTTTTTTCATATAAAGATAGCAGGAGAACAAAGAAAAATAAATAATAGGAGTAAATTAGAAAGTTGCTTAAAATTGCATGCTCTATCTGAATCATGAAATAAAAAATTTGGGTTCAGTGTCCCTTTAAATTCACTTTTATTTAAAATGTGCTTCTTTTTCTTGGTATCCCTTGTTGAAAAAGAATAAGCATATATCCTACACTAGTGGGAGCTAGCTGCTACCTCTTGTGATTGGCTAACTAGATACGTTTAATCTAGCGGCCAGTAGAGCAATTCTGTTTTTTCAGCAAAGGATAACATGGGAAGAGAAGCACATTTGATAATAGTAAAATTGGTTAAAAAGTAAATTGGAAAACTGTATGTTCTTTCCAAATCATGAAATACATTTTTGTTGTTTCCTGTCCCTTTAACTAGAACTCAATGCTCACTAACTAACATCTTTCCCTAAGACTTTCTAGGTGTAGCTAATTATAGGAATAGAGATTACTGAGCACAGGTTTTGCTAGTTCATTGGAAGGACCCTAATCATTATCGAGTTACTGAATTCAGGTAAAACTGGCTCATCGCTGTCATTCTTGACAGGGACCATAGATAGAAACAACACAGTAGTTACGTAGAAGCGGTTATAAACAGTTAGCAATTATAAAATGATTGAAGAACAAATTAAAGGGACAGTAAACACCTTGTAATTATAAGACATTGTTGTGTTTAGGGTTGCCACCTCAGCCATGGTTTCCTGAACAGTTATGAGTTACACATGCTGCAGTGTGCAGAGGGCGACATGAATTGTGTTTCTGGACACTGGACAGCACTATTCATATTCCTCCCTGCCTACCCTGCAGCATGTGTAACTTATAAGCGTTCAGAAAAACATCAGCTGAGTCTTAACATTTTTAAAATAAATGAACATCCTTTTTATTGCTATTTTTTAATAGTCAAACTCCACCCACTATTTGCCTTATTTGTAGGAGCCAATCTGGGCTTTAGTCCACAGACAACAAGGCTAACAACTGTCATAAAGTAAGTATTCATTTTATTTGCAGTTGTTATCTGATAAAGCCAGTCAGGGACAGATATGTAGCAGAGTTAAACTTGATAAGTCAGCAGGGAGCATTTCAAGTTCTGAGAATTATAAATAGCTCAATTTTCAGAGCTAAATTATATGAAAAGGGGGCAAAATAAACAATGAAAATGTATTGCAAAGGTGTTTCACTATGTCTAAAAAGTAGAATGGAGGAATGTATACTACACTATCAGCTACATTAAAAGTGGAGCACAATACATAGTATGTGTTATCTTGTGCCTGGAATCATGCTAAGAATAACTAACAATTAGGTATTACAAGTGGGAGGTTATAAATTGTAACCGGAGCATCCTAACTTCAGTATCCTATACATTAAATGGATAGCGTAGGGAGGGGTATAAGTGCACTCATTGTGCTTGTGTTACAAATGGTTAAGTGTTGGTCTCAAAGAAAAGACAAAATGCCACTGTAAAATTCAGAGCTTTTTAAGACCTGAAGTAAACCATTATATAACACAGAACTAGCTGAAGATCTCCACTATTTGCTCACCACAGGCTTAGCAAGCAAGAGATTTACAACATTATTTTTATTGTACGGCCCCACTGAGGGATTTAGCGCACCTGCACTATCTCAGACCTCCCAACTGTCTCTATTTGAGAGGGATAGTCCGTATCTCCCAGCTTTATCCCGCTGTCCTTCTAAAACAGCCGTAAGCTCCTATCTGCAGAATTTCCCTTAGACACACCCATAGACCACCCAGATAAGCCCACAAACCACCTGGCCACACCCACTGATCACACAAACGCCCACAACCCCACCCACTATCCACACATGACCTTGCTCCCTTTCAATACAGACCCCACCCACAAAACAGTGACAGCCCCCTCAACCTCTCAAGTCCCTAATACCTAGCGACAAATGTTATGGGGTAAGCTATCTGACATGCAGATGTTAGCACATCCTAGACTATCCCACACACAATAAAATATAACTTTGGACTAATAATTTTGCACTCCACTAATACTCTAGGCCCATGTGTGGACACAAATATAAACAAAAATAAAGCTATTGATAGCACTAGTTTAAAGGAAACTGAATGCATTTTGCAGATGTAAATAATTACTATTGTTTTTCCATCATGACACCTTCAATAACATTTGTTAGCCTAACAATAATAGTAACACTTTGTTCTTTGTTTTCGGTTTATATTCCTCTTGCCCTTATTTTCTGCAAAAAAATACCTGGTTTTTCGTGCAGTTTTTTTGGTCACCAAAAATTCCTGCAAGTTTGGCAACGGACGGTGCTGGTTTCTCTTCAACACAGCTGTTTTCTGCTGAATTCCCCTGAAAAACAAACATAATGAAGTCAGTATAAATAGATATATCCAGTGAACATTGTGCTTAAATAATAATTGCATAATATCTGACATAAATCAGCTCATCTTTGAGAAAGTGCCCAAATGGTGTGAAACGCGTCAGCCCACAAAGACTTCATTCTGTTTGTACCTATACTCTTCAAATGTCCTTTAAGTTGAACTTTTTACTGGTTAAAATAATTTGGAGTTTTATTATTTTTTATGTGCATTTATTGTGCCTTGAAATAAATATGTAATTGTGCAGTGGATTTTACCTACAGCAGATGAACCTATCTAACAAATATTATACGCCCAAAACTCCAGGAACCCTAAGCCCATTTGGCTAAGGATTGTTCTACAGCTGCAGGGACAACTGCTTATTTCCTTCCACATAACTAACCCACTATTTGTGTGAAATGGATGGAGACAAATTCTTATAATATTATATATAAGCTCATAGATGTCCATTTTCATATTTTTCCTAGTTTATTTATGCTTTGAAGGATTTTTGTCATTGATCAAGACACATTGTAGATTTGTTAAGATAAACTAGTGTCATGAAGGGTAAATACCCTTTATGTAAAACAAAATGTTTAAAGTTGCCAAAGTATAACAGTAATTCATTCTAGCTGCCCCATAATGCAAATATTGTAATATGAAAACTAGAATAATGCTTCATTATATTATTATGGTTATAAATAAAATGTCTATATAATAACTATAAATAGAGGCACCTTCTGATGCCTCCATTTATAGTAGTGACAGAATGCCCTGGTGACAACATATAGTTATTCTTTACAGATAGCAAATAAAAAGCAGTCTAGATAATATAAGAGTGTCTGGTTAAGGTGGAGGCTTACATCTAACCGATGGAAAAAAATAATTAGCCATTTTTGATATAACAGAAGAGTATAGTAAGAATTAAAGGGACAGTCTACTCAAAATTAAACTTTCATGGGGGGCGGAGCCTAGCCGCAGAGCTGAATGGCGGTGTAAGTCTTGAGCTCTTAGGCCCGGCGAGACAGATGGGCTATTAAACATAATTAGGAGCGCTAATAACATCACAACTTGGCAACCGCAATGATCAGGGACCTTTACAGGACACAGCACGGGCATTAAAGAAGGAGCGCAAGAGCGAAGTCCCGCTTACACAGCGATCAGCAACGGACCACGGGCGCCATTTCTGTGGCGCAGCACAGAGACACAGAGTGAACAGTAGCACGCAAAGGGCTTGAACCGGTTGTGCCACCGCTAAGCCATCCTACACTGCCTGTGGGGCTTGGACTCTTGGACATCTGATACCCATAAATAATATACATAAAGCAGAGGATCATTCTGGAGACACGATACAATACAAAGGCAAGTTAACGTTATAGAGACTATTTTTATTACACATGAGGAATTATTCAACAGCTTTATTATACATGTCATAGATTGTTGAGTGTTACAGAGCATTAATATATCGCAGATGATCACTACTGCCTCAAAGCACAGAGAGGTCTGAACTAAGCAGCGTATATCAATACAAGGAGAACACGTGGGGGAGACTATACACTTAAGTAGTTGATTCCTAACATAACACAGCATCACTTCACCTCATGTGGCTGCAGGACAATTGTGAACTGACTACAGCCAACAACACAAAAAATCCATCTTGTGGGGACAGGGAACGTATCTCCCCATTAAACATGCCACAAAAGAAAGGCCAAAAAACAGAAAAAAATATGGCAACCAAGACTATGGGCCAGTATCTAAAGCCAATTGAACAGGCTGCACCTCGGCAAGAAACTGCAGAAGAGGTGCATCACACTATAGATACTACGCAACAAAGTTCTGAACACTTGCCAACTGATTATGTCACTAAAGCTGACCTCAGCCTATTATCTTCGAAAGAAGACATTAAAGTAGCAATGCATGAAGTGAGGGCCCTATATAAAGACTTGCATAAAGATGTGACCACTATTAAAGGTCGTCTTGATGTAGTAGAGACCCAACACAGATCACATTCAACAGAACTAAAACAAATCTCTTCTACAATGTTATCCCAAGAAGCGACAATAGAAAATCTAAATGAAAAAATTGAAGATTTGGAAAACCGAAGTCGTCGGAACAATTTGAGAGTTAGAGGAGTCCCAGAGTCAGTTCACCCGCCAGCAATAACAGGATACCTGCAGGATTTATTTAGAACAATTAAAGGTACACCCTCAGCCCCAGAAATCCCCATTGAGAGAGCGCATAGGGCACTAAGGGCTAAGCCCCCCCTAAAGCCCCTCCAAGAGACATAGTAGTGAAACTGTTACATTTTCCTGATAAAGAGGAAATTCTTAGAACCTCGAGGGCTAAGCAACCGATCCAGCATGCCGGAATCCCCATACAAATATTTAGTGACCTCAGCCCCACCACGCTCCAAAAGCGAAGATCACTCTCCTTTATCACCTCAGTTTTACAGACTCACAGGATCCCCTATAGGTGGGGATTCCCTGTATCTATTATTGCCACAAAAGACAATAAAAATGCAGTCTACAGAACAGAAGAAGACCTTCAGCAATTTTGCCTCCAACTATCTATTGAGGTTCCTCATCCTCCTGGAACCTCAGACGAGACACCACAACGAGCACAATTGTCAAGGAGAAACGAACCTAATATACAATCTCAAGCTACTAACAACCACAGAGAAGCTGATGATTAATAAAGAAATAAAGACTCTTTATCTTCCAAAGGACTTTTTGGACTGAATGTCATGGAAGTCTTGCCATGCAGGGGGCACGCAAGTATTTTCCTTCATGTCCTTGTCATTCATGTTGCCATAAGTGTCTTAACTACTGCCATGTTAGGTGGCCGAACGCCTGAGGTCATTGCAACATTAGTTAAATAGATATAGTAAGGCGTGTAAGAATTTTCCCTGAAACTAAATTGTCATTATTCAATAATGTGTGCAGTTAGTAAATAGCTTTGACATGTTTTGTAAGAACTTCTCTAAAAATGTGCAGAGACCAATTAGTAATAATAATAATGTGTTTAGTTTGCATTCATAAATGTTATAGTATATGATGAGTAGCCTAGTTCATGTTTGACTGTTTAAAGTTTTGAAATTTTTATGGTTGTATGTTCTGAAATACAAAAAATTCTAAAGCCCATAAGTAAATATACCCTTACTGTGGCGTTGCCTATTTTAGTAGCCAACTATTGGTATAGAAACAAATTGAAACATACTTAACAAACCTATCTAATAACTGTACAAATGTTTTCTTAAAGTGCTTGTAAATGTGATCTCTCCACAGCAACATATTTTCTCCTCTCACTTTGTCATCAAAAAATTGCAAGGTATGATTACCATCTAATCAGTAGAGAGTACCCCCTTTTTAGCTTAGCTCAGCCCCTTACCCTACTATACCCAAGATATTTGTCACATCCACCAAAGCCAAGTGTGCTTACACTTTTACCTAAGTCCCCAACTACCTGCTCCCGCAACTACCTAGACAAAACCCGAGGCCCATCTGTACCGCCGGGACACACCCCCATTAGTGTACTAACCTTAACAAGTACATGCAAGCAGAGAGACTTCCTTTCTATCCTCTGAATCTCTTTGCAATTCTCTTATCTATCTGATTTCTCTCTCTTCTCTTCTCTTTACTACTATTCCCCCTCTCCTTTTCCTTCCTCTCCTCAATTAAATAACCTTTCTCTTCTCAGTTTCCCCCCTCCCCCTCCACTTACTCCCCCCTTCTCCACCTCTCCCCCCCCCCCCCTTTTTTTTTTTTTTTTTTTTTTTCTCACCAAACACAAGATGAGTAATACACATCCTCACAGCCTAGACCACGGCATTACACTATTGACAGTCAATGTACATGGTCTTAACAGCCCGAACAAACGATCTATCACACTAAGAGAAATGAAAAGAACGCACAGTTCTATAGTTTATCTACAGGAGACGCATTTTCAAAGAGGAAAAGAACCAAGTTGGTCAATAGCTAGCTACCCCACCACTTATTTTGCCTCAGGCCCTAACAAAAAGAACGGGGTGGGCATCCTGATACATAACAATGTAGCCTTTCAATTGACAACACAACACAAAGACCCAGACGGTAGATACATACTACTCACGGGCCTCCTATTTGGGAGACCAGTTACAATGCTTAACATCTATTCCCCTAACACCCAACAACACAAATTTTTTAAAAAAATAGCGAGACTATTACTCGATCATGCAAGGGGCCCAATCCTGATGGGAGGTGACTTTAATGTCCCAATGTGCCCTTCCTTAGACACTTCTAACTCAGGATCTAGTGTCCCCAAACCTATATTGAAAGCTATAAAAAACACTCTTGCAGAGCTAAATCTACATGATGTCTGGAGAACATTACACCCCACAAGTAAAGACTATACTTACCTATCTAACGTACACAACAAATACTCCCGAATAGACTATTGGTTCATAGACTCAATAGGCCTTCAAACAGTTAACTCCTGTGAGATCGGTACGATCTCATGGACAGATCACGCCCCCGTTATGTGTAAAGTGGCTTGGCCTGAGGCACCCTTAACAGAGATGATTTGGAAACTAGATGACTATATCTTACATGATCCAACGACAGTGTCATCCATAAACACCACATTATCTGAATACTTCTCTCTAAATAATTACACAGACACTTCCCTCCCCATAACCTGGGAGGCCCACAAATGTGTTGTTCGTGGGGAACTAATAAAAATCAAAGCCAAAATAATGAAGGAAAAGAGGGCCAAATATGAGCAAACCCACAAACTAATTAATGACCTGGAGGGTCTACACAAAAAAAACCCCACTAATCACAAAATCTCACAGGACCTGCAACAGGCTAAACGAGATCTAAAAAACATACTGGACACTGACGCGCAAAAACAAGCTTTTAATTTAAGACAAAAATACTACGACCAAGGGAATAAACCGGGTAGGTTACTAGCAAGGGCGACCAAACGCAAAAGACTTAAAACCTTCATACATTCCCTCATAGACTCTGACGGAGTGGAGACTAGGGATAGCGGGGGCATAGCTCGAACATTCCATCAATACTATCAGAAACTATACAACTTGGACGCCCCCACATCATCGCCACATACTCAAGAACAAACACACATGAAAGAAGCGCTCACTACAGACTATTTAGAAAACCTCAAATTGACACAACTATCTGATGAAAGCTCGAAGTCCCTAGATTCCCCGGTCTCGCTTGAAGAAATTACTAAAGCGATAAAAGATCTCCCGTCAGGGAAAAGCCCTGGACCAGATGGTCTGACCCCTAGATATTACAAAACCTTCCAGACAATCCTGGTTCCCCATATGCAAGCTCTCTTTAATGACTTATTCATCACTAAATCACTCCCACCCACTATGCTAGAGGCCCATGTTACAGTCTTACCGAAGCCGGGCAAAGCCCCAGACAGACCTAGTAACTTTAGGCCCATATCCCTTCTTAACACAGATGTGAAAATACTAGCAAAAGTGTTAGCACACAGACTTAACAAATTCCTCCCAGATTTAATTTCCACGGATCAAGCCGGATTTGTCCCAGGCCGGGAGGCCAGGGATAACACCCTGAGGGCCCAGCAAATTATCAGTTTCGCCAAACATAAAGCAATTCCACTAGCCCTATTCTCATCGGACGCCGAAAAGGCGTTCGATAGGGTAGATTGGCATTTCCTTAGGAAAGTGATGGAAAAGATGAATTTCGGCTCCCCATTTCTAAATTTGGTTTTCTCCCTTTACTCTCACCCAAACGCAAGAGTCAGAGTTAACAGCACTCTCTCAGACCCATTTAAAATAACTAACGGGACACGGCAGGGTTGTCCCCTGTCCCCACTACTTTTTGTGCTATCTATAGAGGCCCTAGCGGTGAAAATTAGATCAACACACTCCATATCAGGCATCACAATAGGAGACAGGGAACACAAAATGATAATGTACGCTGACGACATCCTATTTGCAATGACTAACGTAGAGACCACACTCCCAGATATATTATCCAAACTATCAGACTTCGGTAAGGTCTCAAACTTTCACCTCAACATAAACAAGTCAGAGCTGCTAAACATCACAGCCCCACTCCCAATTATATCAGAACTAGAGACCATATACCAGATCAGCATAGCTAAGAAAAAAATGAAATATCTGGGGATTAATCTAACAAGCAATGATAATGACCTTATCCAATTTAACTTTCAGACACTCAAAACAGAGATAACACGTGATCTACAGTCATGGTGTAATAAACCCATATCTTGGTTGGGGAGAATGAGTATAATAAAGATGAATATCCTTCCTTGGGTATTATATCTCCTGCAGGCGTTACCCATCCCTCTACCCCCATCTTACCTCCCCGCACTGCAAAACATCATAGATAATTATATATGGAAGGGAAAACGTAGTAGAATAAAAAAACAGACCTTACACTTACCAAAACACAGAGGGGGAGTTGGCCTCCCAAATCTCCAACTATACCGCAAAGCGATCCTATTACAACACATTGTAGATTGGAGCCATAACTCTACACAAAAGGCCTGGGTGCACTTAGATAATCAACTACTTAACAAAGGAAATACAGCAACATTAGCTTGGCTAGAACCACGACATAGACCAGCCACATTGAAATACTATCCCATAATCAATGAAACCCTAAGAACTTGGGACAAAATAATCGCCACATCCCGACACATCTCTACGAGATATTCACCACTTACCCCCATCAGGGAACACCCAGCAATACCGCTGGCTCATGCCAAATTGGCCAGCAGACACACATACAGCCTGAGGGAGGGAGCCTTGTATTATGCACTAGAAGCAGGTGACATAGCTCCACTAACAGAGTTACAAAAATGGGACAAGATCCTCTTTTCATCATGGTTCTCACGATCACAAGTCAGACACTTTGTCATAACACATAAACACAGGAGCGAAATGAGTAGAGATCTAACACCTTTTGAACTGTTGTGTTCGCAGCAAGTACCCCCTAGACACACCATATCTCTTATATATAAATTACTTTTGGTTCCCGATGAAGAAGTTGTACCTTCTTACACAAAAACTTGGGATAGAGAGATGGGATTGGACACACCCTTTTACAGAATGGAAGAGGGCATTCCAAATAGCAGCTAAGGCATCATCCTCTGCTGCGATACAGGAAATGCACTTTAAACTAATGAGTAGGTGGTACCTCACCCCTACACGACTGCACAGGTCTAACCCACATATTCCTGCATCCTGTTGGAGGGGTTGCGGGCAAGAAGGAACGATGTACCACATCTGGTGGACATGTCCGTTGATAACCTCTTTCTGGGAAGGGGCTTTCGCAACAATGTCAAAAGTAATTGGATCGACTTTGTCTCCGAGAATGAGCACATTGCTATTTTTGCATATCCTAAAGATACAAAATAAAATATTGAGGCCCCTCCTGTTGCTAATAATAAACGGGGCTAAAAAATTAATCCCGTTGAGATGGAAATCGGCAACCCCCCCAGCAATATCTGACTGGTATAACCAGACAGAAGACCTTCTCTCCCTGGAGAAGTACCACTACATAATAACGGGTAAATTGGAAATATATAACCTTATGAAAGACACCTGGGACCAACATAAAACCCTATGCGCACCTCCCACTACCACCTTGCCCTCATAACGAGTTAACTGTTATACACATTACATTACTCGACACTTTTTATTCTTTTCCTCATCCCCTCTGGTCACCCCAGGGGATCTCCTTTCCCCTTTCCCTAATAATTTTTAATTTTTTTTTTTTCTCTCCTCCCCCATTTCCCCTTCTCCCTCTCCTATCTTACTACCCCTTATTTCACTCCTTACTTCTACTCCCTCTTAGGACCTTCACTTATTCCTATGCTTCCCTAACCTACATGTAAATTCTTATCTTCTGGAATAGTTCATTCTAGTTGCATTAACTAAACAAAAAGGCACAAACCACTAGATAATTACCATTTATAAGCAATTGCCAAGCCCTGGGTCCTCGGACCCAGAGGAGGGCACCCAAATGGAAACTATACAGTGGTTTATTCTGAAATACCTGAAATTATAGTTTATTACACCTAGGTAAAAATATAGTCGAAAATTTATATGTTTAGTATTAAATACAACTCTTAAGATAACAGAAAATTTCTCTTATATGTTATGCATCTCCTAGGAATACACTTTGTACAACGGTTCTTCCTTTTTTTTTTAATATGCAAAAAACAAAAAATTCTGTGAACCTTCATTTTGTTTGCCATTTATTGTAACTGTGAAAACTTTCAATAAAAATTAATAAACAAAAAAAAAATTAAACTTTCATGATTCAGATAGGGCATTCAATTTTAAACAACTTTCCAATGTACTTTTATAATCAAATTTGCTTTGTTCTCTTGGTTATGCTCATATGCTAATTTCTAAGCCATGGAAGGCCGCCTCCTATCTCAGTGCATTTTGAAAGTTTTCCACAACTAGACAGTACTAGTTCATGTGTGCCATATAGATAATGTTGTGCTCACGCATGTGGAGTTATTTAGGAGTTAGCACTGATTGGCTAAAATGCAAGTCTGTCAAAAGAACTGAAATAAGGGGTCAGTCTGCAGAGGCTTAGATACAAGGTAATCACCCTATGAAATAACATTTAAGGCCAAATGTCCTCAAAAAATGGAGTCTCCTCTGTATTTACTCACTCCAATCTTCTAAAGTTCCAGCTACAATTATCAAGGATAAAAACAGTGGTATTGCAAATGATTGCGTTGCAGCTCTTAGTATGAGATACTTTCTCAATTCTCTCACAATCTAAATATAACAACAAATAAGAGTGCGCTAAAGAAAGCAGCAATGAAAATGACTTTTAGATGTTAATATAAGTTAAGCAATATGATTGGCTATATTCATACGGACAGCTAAGGTCTTGCAACATATTGGGGACAGTTAAACAAGTGATATAACACCCAAGTGATTTAACTCTCCTGCTTTATAGAATTGTTTTTATTTCTTATCTAAATGCACAAACATTGTTTATACAATCGATTCTCGATGTGTTATCATTGATAAACCTGCTTTTTTAATCTTATATTTATCTGAAGGTATTTTTAACCACCGGTGGTCTAGATAGATTATTACTGTAATAACTAGTTTCCTTTTATTAATAAAGTGCACTGTTTATTCCTTATAGACTGTGTTTGTCTGTTTCCTTTATCCTGGATTACACAATCTCACATCCATGTTGCAGGTGGAAATTTCATATATGCAGAGACATTTCCACTCATGACAACACTGTGAGCTAATGATCTCTGTAGGGTTAGGGAAATAAACTGGGGATATGGTTAACCCCTTGGAGGGCTGCCCTTTCAAGAATCTCAAGGGTTAACTGGAGTTTACCACACCACATTGCTGTTACCATTGGGGCATCATGATTGTGATATTTTGACAACCTTGATATTGCAACCAGGGTCAAATGCCAGACGAGAAGCTTCTTTTAAAGGCTCAGCTAGTTAAAGGACCAGTCAACACAGTAGATTTGCATAACCAGCAAATGCAAGATAACAAGACAATGCAATAACACTTAGTCTGAACTTCAAATGAGTAGTAGATTTTTTGTTCTGACAATTTTAAAATATGTCTTTTTCCACTCCCCTTGTAGTACCATGTGACAGCCATCAGCCATTCACAAATGCATACACACTTATTCTTGCACATGCTCAGTAGGAGCTGGTGACTCAAAAAGTTAAAATATAAAAAGACGGGGGGCGGAGCCAGCTATCAACGGAGCAAGTCGCACTTTCTCAGAGCTCCTGACAATTACAATGATCTTTATGGTTTAAATGCCTATCTTACTCAACTTTTATCAACTTATTTAGCTACTTTTATGGAACTCTACCTGCCTACAGCCTGTGGGGAAACTATGGTATACTGAATAGCCCTATAGCCCCAGTCCTCTCATTCCCACTTGAAAACTGAGCGTGTGGAAACATGGCTGCGCTCCTTCTCACCCAGATGAAGGAGCTGCTCACTTATCATAACGCAGCTCTCTTGGAAGCCATAGACAAAGCTTTCAAGCCTTCTGCCGCTCACTCTATCTCTCCTGATGAACTAACCACTCGCATGGGACACCGGTCACCAGACATGGATGTCCTTTACCAGCCGCCATCTTTAATGTCAGCCTCGGAGCAGTTTCCTCCATACCGCCTCACACAAGAGCAAGCGGAGCAGAGCAACAGTGCTCTTGAGGATCTATGCACACCTGCGATGGCGAAGATCCTGGAATTGACTGAAGCACATGTTGTTGAAAGAGTTGCCATGGGACCCCAGCAATCACCATGCGGCCTTGGCTCTGCAGCGGCTGCGACGGAACTATTCTGTGCAGCTGAGGTGACTACCACTGGAAACACAATACCCGGCGTGATCTACAATCACCTACCAAAAGTGGACTCTACTTATTCTGGCCAGCCGAGGACCAAGGTCGGCAATAGAGCTAGTGATATGGTTGGCAGCATGGCTGTTTTCAGTGCCGCTTTTCATCTGGTCATTACACTACACGGAGTCCCTCAGCTCCTGACCAAAGTAGCAGGTTGGTGGTCATTGCTAAGCTCTATGCAGCACGTACAGCGAGCTCCCTATTGCCTCAGAAGAGGCATTGGTTAATTTACCCACATTCTCAGTGCCCACACCAAGAGAAATGTTTGCGATTGCAAGGGCATCTCTTTGAACTTGTACTATTCAATACTTCACTTTATTATGGCTATGGAGTGGGTCATCACCTACAATTGGGACTGCCCTTAGAACGTTATCTACGCATGCTGCAAACATAGCAGGTTTATTACTGAAGTGTTCACACGTACCTGTCTATAACTTTAGAGATACTGTCGATCTATATGCCAGTTATGGTTTGCCTGTGCTTTGGGTTAATAAGATGACATAAGTTACCAAACAGGCTGCATACAATTACGGATCATACCAAAGCACTTGACAGTTTTATGGCATCACAGCTCAAGGGGTTAAGAGTGTGCCTACCCTCTTACAGGCCAGTAGATTGTGTTTGTGAGCCACATTTTAGTACTTGTATGCTATATTTCTCAGAGTGTGGCCCCACAGACCCCATATGTTACAATCGGATTACATCATTGCTGTGTGACGAAAATATTAGGGGTCGCTACATGCTCTGCTCTACCTAAAAGTTTGCTAAGCTTGACATTTAGTTATATCCTGCGCATGTTTTGCATGTGTTGTTAGTTTCTGTTAGATTTGAGCAAATTATTGTACTTTTCATTGTGTTATTAATAGTACACTATTTCCCATTTATTATATGGTTCGAAAGGTTGACCTTTGTTATGCTTAATGTTCATAGACAGCTGACATGCAAATGTTACAGCACCTATATATGTGTATGAATGCTGACTATGCCAGGTGCCAACATTTTTTTTTTGCCGCAGACCTTGTAAACTTATAGCTAACCCCCCTCTACATAGTGAGTGCTAAAAACATAATTTATGCTTACCTGATAAATTCCTTTCTTCTGTTGTGTGATCAGTCCACGGGTCATCATTACTTCTGGGATATAACTCCTCCCCAACAGGAAATGCAAGAGGATTCACCCAGCAGAGCTGCATATAGCTCCTCCCCTCTACGTCAGTCCCAGTCATTCGACCAAGAATCAACGAGAAAGGAGTAACCAAGGGTGAAGTGGTGACTGGAGTATAATTTAAAAGATATTTACCTGCCTTAAAACAGGGCGGGCCGTGGACTGATCACACAACAGAAGAAAGGAATTTATCAGGTAAGCATAAATTATGTTTTCTTCTGTTATGTGTGATCAGTCCACGGGTCATCATTACTTCTGGGATACCAATACCAAAGCAAAAGTACACGGATGACGGGAGGGATAGGCAGGCTCATTATACAGAAGGAACCACTGCCTGAAGAACCTTTCTCCCAAAAATAGCCTCCGAAGAAGCAAAAGTGTCAAATTTGTAAAATTTGGAAAAAGTATGAAGCGAAGACCAAGTTGCAGCCTTGCAAATCTGTTCAACAGAGGCCTCATTCTTAAAGGCCCAAGTGGAAGCCACAGCTCTAGTGGAGTGAGCTGTAATTCTTTCAGGAGGCTGCTGTCCAGCAGTCTCATAGGCTAAACGTATTATGCTACGAAGCCAAAAAGAGAGAGAGGTAGCAGAAGCTTTTTGACCTCTCCTCTGTCCAGAATAAACGACAAACAGGGAAGAAGTTTGGCGAAAATCTTTAGTTGCCTGCAAGTAGAACTTGAGGGCACGAACTACATCCAGATTGTGTAGAAGACGTTCCTTCTTTGAAGAAGGATTTGGACACAAGGATGGAACAACAATCTCTTGATTGATATTCCTGTTAGTGACTACCTTAGGTAAGAACCCAGGTTTAGTACGCAGAACTACCTTGTCTGAGTGAAAAATCAGGTAAGGAGAATCAGAATGTAAGGCTGATAACTCAGAGACTCTTCGAGCCGAGGAAATAGCCATTAAAAACAGAACTTTCCAAGATAACAATTTTATATCAATGGAATGAAGGGGTTCAAACGGAACACCCTGTAAAACGTTAAGAACTAAGTTTAAACTCCATGGCGGAGCAACAGCTTTAAACACAGGCTTGATCCTAGCTAAAACCTGACAAAAGGCCTGGACGTCTGGATTTTCTGACAGACGCCTGTGTAACAAGATGGACAGAGCTGAAATCTGTCCCTTTAATGAACTAGCTGATAAACCCTTTTCTAAACCTTCTTGTAGAAAGGACAATATCCTAGGGATCCTAACCTTCCTCCAGGAGTAACCTTTGGATTCGCACCAGTAAAGGTATTTACGCCATATTTTATGGTAAATCCTTCTGGTAACAGGCTTCCTAGCCTGTATCAGGGTATCAATAACCGACTCAGAAAAACCACGTTTTGATAAAATCAAGCGTTCAATTTCCAAGCAGTCAGCTTCAGAGAAGTTAGATTTTGATGTTTGAATGGACCCTGTATCAGAAGGTCCTGTCTTAGAGGTAGAGACCAAGGCGGACAGGATGACATGTCCACTAGATCTGCATACCAAGTCCTGCGTGGCCATGCAGGCGCTATTAGAATCACTGATGCTCTCTCCTGTTTGATTTTGGCAATCAATCGAGGAAGCAGCGGGAAGGGCGGGAACACATAAGCCATCCCGAAGTTCCAAGGTGCTGTCAAAGCATCTATCAGAACCGCTCCCGGATCCCTGGATCTGGACCCGTAGCGAGGAAGTTTGGCGTTCTGGCGAGACGCCATGAGATCTATCTCTGGTCTGCCCCAACGTCGAAGTATTTGGGCAAAGACCTCCGGATGAAGTTCCCACTCCCCCGGATGAAAAGTCTGGCGACTCAAGAAATCCGCCTCCCAGTTCTCCACTCCCGG
The DNA here is from genome assembly GCF_027579735.1 of Bombina bombina. NCBI lineage: Eukaryota > Metazoa > Chordata > Amphibia > Anura > Bombinatoridae > Bombina > Bombina bombina. Next base: position 68,546,845 of record NC_069501.1, read on the forward strand.
GATGTGGATTGCTGACAGGTGGCAAGAGTGAGACTCTGCCCAGCGAATTATCTTTGATACTTCCATCATTGCTAGGGAGCTTCTTGTCCCTCCCTGATGGTTGATGTAAGCTACAGTCGTGATGTTGTCCGACTGAAACCTGATGAACCCCCGAGTTGTTAATTGGGGCCAAGCCAGAAGGGCATTGAGAACTGCTCTCAATTCCAGGATGTTTATTGGAAGGAGACTCTCCTCCTGATTCCATAGTCCCTGAGCCTTCAGAGAATTCCAGACAGCGCCCCAACCTAGTAGGCTGGCGTCTGTTGTTACAATTGTCCAGTCTGGCCTGCTGAATGGCATCCCCCTGGACAGGTGTGGCCGATAAAGCCACCATAGAAGAGAATTTCTGGTCTCTTGATTCAGATTCAGAGTAGGGGACAAATCTGAGTAATCCCCATTCCACTGACTTAGCATGCACAATTGCAGCGGTCTGAGGTGTAGGCGTGCAAAAGGTACTATGTCCATTGCCGCTACCATTAAGCCGATCACCTCCATGCATTGAGCTACTGACGGGTGTTGAATGGAATGAAGGACACGGCATGCATGTTGAAGCTTTGTTAACCTGTCTTCTGTCAGGTAAATCTTCATTTCTACAGAATCTATAAGAGTCCCCAAGAATGGAACTCTTGTGAGAGGAAAAAGAGAACTCTTCTTTTCGTTCACTTTCCATCCATGCGACCTTAGAAATGCCAGAACTAACTCTGTATGAGACTTGGCAGTTTGAAAGCTTGAAGCTTGTATTAGAATGTCGTCTAGGTACGGAGCTACCGAAATCCCTCGCGGTCTTAGTACCGCCAGAAGGGCACCCAGAACCTTTGTGAAGATTCTTGGAGCCGTAGCCAATCCGAATGGAAGAGCTACAAACTGGTAGTGCCTGTCTAAGAAGGCAAACCTTAGATACCGGTGATGATCTTTGTGAATCGGTATGTGAAGGTAAGCATCTTTTAAATCCACTGTGGTCATGTACTGACCCTTTTGGATCATGGGTAAGATTGTCCGAATAGTTTCCATTTTGAACGATGGAACTCTTAGGAATTTGTTTAGAATCTTTAAATCTAAGATTGGCCTGAAAGTTCCCTCTTTTTTGGGAACCACAAACAGGTTTGAGTAGAACCCTTGTCCTTGTTCCGACCGCGGAACCGGATGGATCACTCCCATTAATAACAGATCTTGTACACAGCGTAGAAACGCTTCTTTCTTTATCTGGTTTGTTGACAACCTTGACAGATGAAATCTCCCTCTTGGGGGAGATAATTTGAAGTCTAGAAGGTATCCCTGAGATATGATCTCTAGCGCCCAGGGATCCTGAACATCTCTTGCCCAGGCCTGGGCGAAGAGAGAAAGTCTGCCCCCCACTAGATCCGGTCCCGGATCGGGGGCTCTCGGTTCATGCTGTCTTTGGGGCAGCAGCAGGTTTCCTGGCCTGCTTGCCCTTGTTCCAGGACTGGTTAGGTTTCCAGCCTTGCCTGTAACGAGCAACAGCTCCCTCCTGTTTTGGTGCAGTGGAGGTTGATGCTGCTCCTGATTTGAAATTCCGAAAGGGACGAAAATTAGACTGTCTAGCCTTAGCTTTGGCTTTGTCTTGAGGTAGGGCGTGGCCCTTACCTCCTGTAATGTCAGCGATAATTTCTTTCAAACCGGGCCCAAATAAAGACTGCCCCTTGAAAGGTATATTAAGTAATTTGGACTTAGAAGTAACATCAGCTGACCAGGATTTTAGCCACAGCGCCCTACGTGCCTGGATGGCGAATCCTGAGTTCTTAGCCGTAAGTTTGGTTAAATGTACTACGGCCTCCGAAATGAATGAATTATCTAGTTTAAGGACTCTAAGCCTGTCCGTAATGTCGTCTAGCGTAGATGAACTAAGGTTCTCTTCCAGAGACTCAATCCAAAATGCTGCCGCAGCCGTAATCGGCGCGATACATGCAAGGGGTTGCAATATAAAACCTTGTTGAACAAACATTTTCTTAAGGTAACCCTCTAATTTTTTATCCATTGGATCTGAAAAAGCACAGCTATCCTCCACCGGGATAGTGGTACGCTTAGCTAAAGTAGAAACTGCTCCCTCCACCTTAGGGACCGTTTGCCATAAGTCCCGAGTGGTGGCGTCTATTGGAAACATCTTTCTAAATATTGGAGGGGGGTGAGAACGGCACACCGGGTCTATCCCACTCCTTAGTAACAATTTCAGTTAGTCTCTTAGGTATAGGAAAAACGTCAGTACTCGCCGGTACCGCAAAGTATTTATCCAACCTACACAATTTCTCTGGTATTGCAACGGTGTTACAATCATTGAGAGCTGCTAAAACCTCCCCTAGTAATACACGGAGGTTCTCCAATTTAAATTTAAAATTTGAAATATCTGAATCCAATCTGTTTGGATCAGAACCGTCACCCACAGAATGAAGCTCTCCGTCCTCATGCTCTGCAAGCTGTGACGCAGTATCAGACATGGCCCTAGTATTGTCAGCGCACTCTGTTCTCACCCCAGAGTGATCACGCTTGCCTCTTAGTTCTGGTAATTTAGACAAAACTTCAGTCATAACAGTAGCCATATCTTGTAATGTTATCTGCAATGGCCGCCCAGATGTACTAGGTGCCATAATATCACGCACCTCCCGGGCGGGAGATGCAGGTACTGCCGCGTGAGGCGAGTTAGTCGGCATAACTCTCCCCTCGCTGTTTGGCGAAATTTGTTCAAATTGTACAGATTGACTTTTATTTAAAGTAGCATCAATACAGTTAGTACATAAATTTCTATTGGGCTCCACCTTGGCATTGGAACAAATGACACAGATATCTTCCTCTGAGTCAGACATGTTTAACACACTAGCAATAAACTTGCAACTTGGTTATAATCTTTTTTAGCAAAAACGTACTGTGCCTCAAAGAGGTACTAAACGATTAAATGACAGTTGAAATAATGAACTGAAAAACAGTTATAGCATCAAACTTTAAAACAACACAACTTTTAGCAAAGGTTTGTTCCCATTAGTAAAATAACAATAATTAAATTTGACATAAAAATTACAGAGCAACGTTTTTATTCACAGTCAGTATAAAATTCTCACAGCTCTGCTGAGAGAATCTACCTCCCTCCAAAGAAGTTTGAAGACCCCTGAGATCTGTCAGAGATGAACCGGATCATGCAGGAAATATAAGAGTAACTGACTGGAAATTTTTGATGCGTAGCAAAGAGCGCCAAAAACGGCCCCTCCCCTTCACACACAGCAGTGAAGAGAAACGAAACTGTCACAATTAAAACCAAACAACTGCCAAGTGGAAAATAATGCCCAAATATTTATTCACTCAGTACCTCAGAAATGTAAACGATTCTACATTCCAGCAGAAACGTTTAACATGATAAATACTTATTAAAAGGATTAGTGACTTTTAACAGAGTAGTTCCGGTGAAATACCATCCCCAGAATACTGAAGTGTATACATACATGTCATTATAACGGTATGGCAGGATTTTCTCATCAATTCCATTCAGAAAATAAAAACTGCTACATACCTCAATGCAGATTCATCTGCCCGCTGTCCCCTGATCTGAAGCTTTTACCTCCCTCAGATGGCCGAGAACAGCAATATGATCTTAACTACTCCGGTTAAAATCATAGTAAAAAACTCTGGTAGATTCTTCCTCAAACTCTGCCAGAGAAGTAATAACACGCTCCGGTGCTATTGTAAAATAACAAACTTTTGATTGAAGTCATAAAAACTAAGTATAATCACCATAGTCCTCTCACACATCCTATCTAGTCGTTGGGTGCAAGAGAATGACTGGGACTGACGTAGAGGGGAGGAGCTATATGCAGCTCTGCTGGGTGAATCCTCTTGCATTTCCTGTTGGGGAGGAGTTATATCCCAGAAGTAATGATGACCCGTGGACTGATCACACATAACAGAAGAAACCTACAGTTTAACTGCCTCTATGGCCAAAATCACTAATCGACTTCTCATAGACCCCTCAGCAACAGCTACCATCCCCGCATAGACATAAAGGCCACCCAGACTTTAATCGCACTACACTACAATTAATACAAAGGGTATTGAACATATCATTTAATCAAGTTGAGGAGGGCGAGTGTACAACTTGTGGGAATAACTCATCTATACATATAAGAGTTGTGCCTGTTGTCTGGACATAGGGCCCGTGCCTGGACGGCAGTGCATAACTGCCACAAGTTTGTATAACAGCCATATTCCCTATTCTTATTATAATGCCCTTCATTAAGTCTGTTAACCCTTAATGTATGTTATGCTCTACAGTCTCCCACATGTCACTACGGGGACGGTACTCCCTGTAGAGGTTTGGATGTCTATCAAGCCTGGTCTATCAATGTATATACTTATTATGACTGGTCCTACCAGCTAATGTCAGATAGTAAGGGAATTCTTGTCCCGATTTCGCTTATTTAAATCTAACTCCTCTTCTTACATTACATTTTTCAATATGCCCTGTTGCATAACCAGAAGTATAACTATTTCGCTATTAGCATATATAATGTATCATATTCCAGTATATTGCATTTGCATAGCTTACTAGTACGTGTCTAAATTCTCCATGTTCATGTTTTATACGACAAGGATAGTTCTAAGTTCATTCCATTATGTTTCAATGCTCCTAAATAGTGAGATAATGCTGAAAACATGAAAACCACCTCCTCCCCCCCCCCCCCCAGCAACAATGCATCCCCTACTATAGGGGAACTAACAAAGCGGTTTATCTCGTCTGTACCGCACCTAAATTATAGCTCCTAATTGCTCCCTACGTACCCAACCCTCCATAACACAATAGGAGCGCGTTTATATGCCCTGTCTAGATCAGCAGGACTGATCACTATTACGTATCGCCTACGCTTCCAATTCTAACACAGCTAGTAGTTAACTTTATGGAGGTGTTCCAATGTCCCATTATAAATCTATCTCCTAGTAAGGGAGCTCGACATTATATTACTCTAGAAAATAAAAAATGAGGTATTTCAAAAGGGTCCATGAGTGGCCCTCTCCAAGTTGTGCCCACCAATCATTTGGTATATCTGTTTTTCCATATGTTTGCAGCTTACCTTGTAATATTCTTCTGTTTTTTTTTTACATTGTATATCGACTACTACCAAATGTTTTTTTTTCTTTTGTGACCAAAAACCTCAATAAAAATTATAATAAAAAAAAAAAAAAAATATAAAAAGACTTGCACATTTTGTTAATGGATGTAAATTAAAAAGTTGTTTAAAATTGCATGCTCTAATCTGAATAATGAAAGTTTAATTTTATTGAGTGTCCCTTTAATTAGTCTTGCCCCAGCCATAATTTGACTTACATTAATAAAGCTTTTGGTTTAAACTAAACCAGAAACATTCTGAAGTATGGAGGACAATATATATGGACTGTAGGTAAAAATATTTAACATGATTTCTTGAATGCCTAATTTACAGTCCCTCCCAATAAAAATGATGGTTATTTTGCTACCAATAAGAATCATGCATTTTGCCACTGAATGTTTGTTAACCCTTTACTAACAAATTGTCATATGTTCCCTGTTGTATCTTATGATATTTATACCACAGTATCACCTTGGACATCTCTAACAAAAGATGATTCAGAACCTGGTTTCCACCCACAAGATTCCATTTCCGTCATGTTAAAAAGTAAAATGATGTTCTTATTTATAGTGCAATAAAAACTCAGTGAGAAAAACACGACTATTTGTGGGAATTTCTCCAAACTCTCCCTAACAAGGCCCTCTGGTTTAGTGCTAGAGTTCTGTTTGTTACACAATATAACAGCCTGAAGTTCTCAGACGTGAGGCCAGGAGGCACATCCTAACCGGATCCCATAGGATTTATTTGTCTCACTGTGTTTATAGAGGGGCGAATACAAAGCACATTCCTACAATTGTGTTTGTCTCAGTTTGTTGTTTTCCCAGAACCTACGTATTAGATTAGGGAATAAGTGCAAACAATGTGTAATCGTGTGTATGGTGTATGGTGCTATATACTGAAAGTAAAACGGAAATCTTTTATGTTTTCAGCCTATTATTTTTCATTCCGTTTTTTTTTTCATTTTGACGCAATACATTGAAGCTGTCTCTGGCAGTGAACATTTAAAGGAAGCAATAATCAAACACTCTGGACACAATAACTTCCTACTTACTACATAAGATATATATATACATTATATAGCTGGCCTATGCAGGATGCACCAGACTTTATTTACTCAAAGCCAAAGAGAGATTAAAAACCAAATGTAATCAATTCAATGTATTAATACTTGTATGGACAAAAAGTCTCACATATGTATCAAATCCTTTGCAGCACAACAAGGGGTGTAGCAGTATCAAATCCAAGTAAATTAACATCTAATGTACACATAAGTACATATAAGTATTATTCAAAATTTTAAATAGATTTTAACTTTGATTTCTTTTTTTGTGCAGGGTCCATTTCTTTCTGTCACAGCATACAAGGGGCTGTGGTCTCTACAGACAGGCTTACCTAGCTTGATGTCGTAAAACTTATAGAGAAACATGAGCTGCTTTAGTTAAGTGAGTACTAGATAAACATAGAGTGAGATCTGCCCATGCTCAGAACAGGCAGAAGGCAAGCTAAGTTGCCAATATGTCTGTTCCCTTATCTAGCTGCAGGAAGTGGCTACACTGAGAATTTCTAAATGCTCATTTTTCAACAAAACAAGTTGTTTGCTTTAAAAAAAAAAAAATCTTTTTATTTTTATGTTTACTTTGTTTTAACATATTTGTGTTTATTAAAGGAACACTGTTTACTATTCGTTTAAAGAGACATAAACACATTTTAAAAAAATGTAACTGTAATATATTTTTTCAAAGTAATGTTACTTCCCCACAATACTATGGTTTAAATTGTTCTTCATAGCAGTTCTCTCCACTTCCCCTAAAAGTGCCTGAGAGACACCGACAATGGATTTGCTGTGGGTAAAAATGTGCATACGCTGCAGCTAACCCAGTACCAATGCCTGAGTAAGGATATCAGTGTTCTCTCCGGGACTTATTTATTGGGCACACCACCCGGCTGATTTACTGACCACCCAGCTAAAATTGCAGCCAATATTAAGCAAAAAATTAGCTAATTTTACAGTTTTTAAATGTTTGTTGCATAAATTATCATCAGATAAATTTATGTTAAATTATGCAATTAATTTGTGCTTAAGATAGCTTAAAGGGACACCTAAACCCACATTTTTTTCTTTCATGATTCAGATAGAGCCTGCAATTTTAAGCAACTTTCTAATTTTCCTCTATTATCAATCTTTCCTAGTTCTCTTGCTATCTTTATTTAAAAAGCAGGAATGTAAGCATATGAGCCAGCCCATTTTAGGTTCAGCACCTGGGTTATGCTTGCTTATTGGTGGCTACTTCACAACGCTATCCAACTGGCAAAAAAAACCAATGGATAGGCTGCTTACTTTTATTGAGGTAGTGGAAATTAGTACTTAAAATAGCCTAGAAAGGACATAATACTGATTAAAGAAAAATGACAAATGTATTTAGAATAATGTGTGCAATTACATAGCATAATTGTTAATATTTTTCTTGTATTTCTCTTTAACAAATAGAGGTTTCCCCATGACCAGTTTTTCTGCTCTATGATTAAACCTGACCTTATTTAGTTAGCTGGATATTATCAGAGCTAGATAATAAAATAATCACTGTGTTACCTACATTTGGCTTCTAATGTGGTGATCACATGACTGTGTTCGATCCTCAGACTGGAGTATGGTTAAAAAGTCAAGAAACTGATTTAATAACAAGCACTGCACATTCTGTACAGTTCAAAGAAAATATTCCCCTGAGCTTCAGACAATTGTGTTAATAATATACTGTAAGTTAGGAATTGTTTGAACCGTTAAAGGATGGGTGTTCTAGATACCTTTTTAACAGAGCTAAACTGGGAGCTTCTAAGTAAGTTTTTAAATGGTTTTATACTGAATTTTTATATCAGTATCTGTGCATATTATTCCTTATAGTAGTTTATATTAAATGCAGCTATATGAAAATTGGTGTATACTGTCTCTTTAAATTAGCTGTTAAACTGAATGTAAGCTTTGATGAATGAAAGCCCGGTTTTTAAAAATACTATTAAAAACAGGGGCACTTTCATTCATCAAAGTTTAGATAGCAGCCGTTTAACTTAAAAACTTACCTTTCTTCTCTTCACAGTCGGAGCAGCTTCCCCCGCCCGGAGATCCTCTCTTCACACATCAGCAATGACTAATCTGGCTTCCTCCAATCACGGCATGGCCACAGGCAATGATTCCCCTGGGGGGAAAGCCATGATTGGAGTAAGCCAGATTAGTCATTGCTGACGTCTGAAGAGAGGATCTCCGGGCAGGGGAAGCTGCTCCAGCTGTGAAGAGAAGAAAGGTAAGTTTTTATACAAAACTGCTGCTTTCTAAACTTTGATGAATGAAAGTGCCCTTGTTTTTAATAGTATTTTTAAAAACCGGGCTTTCATTCATCAAATTTTACTTTCACTTTAAATATGTAATTATTTGATGACATGGGTATTTTTTTACTTATTTATTTTTTATATATTTTTACAAAATGTCAGATGCAATAATGCTGGTCACAATATGGAGGTCGGACAGCATGGTGTGCTAAATTTCTCACATAATAGACTTCCATGGGGCACAGTGAAAAAACTCGGGCCCTAGCTTTTCTTGAATGTTAATCCAAAGGACCGCTAAACTGAAGGTGCGCCAACATAACAGTGAAATATTGTGTAAGAGCGCGCTACTGTAGAAATACATAGTTATGGTGCCAATTTTTGGCAAAGTGCATAAAAAGAGGAAATATCAAGGAGGCAGTCTGTGTGGGCGATTAGGATTGCTTTACATTTTTATTCATTAAATAATGGAGGAGCTAGCAAAATAAGAAAAGAAAAAACTTACAATTAATTAAGAAAAAAAGCATAGTTCAACAGTGATTTCTTTAAAAAATACACAATCTTCATCAAGGCACTGCACAGGTTTTAATGCATGACTTGGGGACAGCATTGTTTTGCCATCGTTTTAAGTAAGCCACAAATGTTTTGAAATTGGAAATGCCATCTTCTGTATTCTTTGCTAAATCAACAAATAAATTAAATCCGTTTAAAGGGACAGTCAAGCCAAAATTTAACTTTCATGATTCAGATAGAGCACACAATTTTAAACAACTTTCCAATTTACTTCCATTATCTACATGTTCCCAATATTTTTATATTTATTCTTTTTGAGGCACCAGTTCCTACTGAGCATGTGCAAGATTCACAGGATATACGTATATGTATTTTGTAATTGGCTGATGTCACATGATGCATAAGGAAGGGAAAAACATCTACTACTCATTCAAAATTCAAACTAAGTCCTTTTGAATTGTCTCTTTATTATGCATTTATTCAGTATGCTATTTTATTGTGTTCAGTGGTCCTTTAATACTGTATGTAAAACGTAGGCAGGGCCATCTGTTTCTTTTATCTCCATTGCTGGAAGTAAGCCTGTTCTGTAACCTTGAATTGCTCTATGAAAGGTTTTAGCACTTCATAAATAAATTGTATTATTAAAGGGATACCAAACCACACATGTTTCTTTTGTGATTCAGATATAGCATACATTTATAAAACAATTTCGAAATTACTTCTATTGTTAATTTTGCTTCATTCTCTTAGTTTTTCTTTTGTTGAAGAAAGAGCAATGCACTACTGTGAGCTAGCAGAACACATCAGGTAAACCTATGACAATTAACATTTATGTGCAGCCACCAATCAGAAGCTAGTTTGCAGTTGTACATTGCTGCTTCTAAGCCTACCTAGGAATGTTGTTTAAGAGAATGAAGCAAATTACATAAAATAATTACATTGTAAAGTTGTTTAAAATTGCATGCTGTATCTGAATCATTGAAGTTTAATTTTTACTTTACTTCAAAGCGTTTTATATGATTATTACCCATTAGGGCAATTGTCCCCTAACCCTAAACCTTACTAAACTGGATCTCTCTCCTGCCGGTATCATCCAGTTGTCAGATTTTAATTAATAAATAAATTAGCAGGTTTGTTATTTTTTGAGAAGAGAATTAAAGTTTTACTCGGAAAGCTCTGAAATGTCTGATCAGTTATCAGCTGGAAACTGCCAATGATTTAAGATTTATTAAATCCTCAAAGCTTAAGTGATAAGCTCTTTAGGAACTGATTTCCTATTGCAATTCCCCTGTTATCAGTGAGTTGAATTAACTCCTTCTTGCTTTTATAGGAAACACAGATTGCCAAACACTCCAACAAAACTGTGATTAGTGATCAATTTTCTGCAAAATGAAAATAAAAACAGAACTGTGCAAGTTTGCAGCTTTATAAATCACTATACAATCAGTTATGGGGTAAAATAAAATGTATGATACATATGTTAATAAATCACTGTATGATGTAATAAAGTAGGAAGGAGATATAGGTTTATTTTGGGACCGGTAAAATTATACAAATTAAATTGTTAATTTAGAGCTTATAAAAATAATTCTCGCACACTCAGTTGTCATGATACTGAAAGTGTGAGGTACCAAGATATTATGCCCTTCAGATTAAAAGAACCTAGCCTAGAGCCTAGACCAGAAACTTAACACATGACACCACCTACCCTCGGACAGAAATTCAGAGCCTGCAAACTGGGCGCACAAATGTGAGTGCTCAGCTATAGGAATTGCAGCCGCTTTACCTAAGAGTGCTGTTACTTGACTTTTTTTGAATAAATAATACAAAAAAGAACTCCAATTAACTAGCTGAGGCGCACCTAAAGATGGCAGCATTAGCACTGCCATATTACGAGTGGAGCGGTAGTGTGCACTGGCGTTTGAGTGTTAAAACTGCTAGAAGTAATGTTTTTTGGCACTCAGAGATTCGCACTAGTGTTATGAGTTGAAAGTAAAAAAGTTTGCTCTCTCGCGTTCACAACAAATAGACTTTGAGAAGTCACAAATGCAAAATCACATTCCCCATAGACTTCAATGGAGACGAAAAAAACTGAAAAAACACACCCACAAGTCACGTAAATATGATAGTGGTTATTTAAAAGTGCAACGTAAGAAGATAATATTGCATATTTCATAATCCAATCTTCTGTTCTGCACATACCAGAATATGTTCTATTTATTCTATGATGTTTTTTTGTACAAATATATATTTATACCTATATATATATATATATATATATATATATATACACACATAATTATATATAGGTATAGATATGTACAGATATATATAGGAATATCTATTTATAAATACTTAGAATATATTCCCCTATGTGAAGAACATTGGAATGTGAAATATTTACACTAAAAACACATTTTAACACTTCATTAAATATGAATATTGCATAAATATGATTTTACATGTTTTGATCTACTTGACTACAAAGACTTCCAATGCACTTATTTACAGTATGTCTATATATGTGTACATACAGTATATATTTATGTTTTTATATGTCTGTAAATACATATATACACATAAATACATATATACACATAAATACATATATACACATAAATACATATTTACACACGCACACACATATATTTATATATATACACACATATAGAGATTTAGAGATGTATGTATGTTAAAGCAGTTTGCAGTCCTTTTTTCCCTAACACCTGAGACCTTATAACTTTTTAATGCAATGTTTTTTTAAAAAATATTTTTATCAGACAGTGTTATTATGCGTATAACTGTACCTTTAAATGTATTTTTGATGTGTTTTGTGATACTTTTTTGTCAAGCATAACAGTTAACCAGAACTCTGATTTCACGGTAATCATTCTAGTGTACATCCCGATTGCGCTCATGTGTTCCCATTTACTTTTAACTTGTAATACAAGCGGAATTTAACTTGCACGTAAACAGCTTCCAAAACCCTTATTTCGCCCGCGTGCAAATGATAGGGCTCCACTCTTAATCTAGACCTAAACGTATTAGACGACATGGTGGCAAGTGAGTCCCTATCTTCAGCAACACAACAAGAGGTCAGTGGCCCCATCAGAGACCACAGCAGAGTGCAATGTGTTTATCTGGTACTCGGGCTCTCAGGATCTCTCCTGTCCCAACTGTCCAAAGAAAAGCACCCTAGGTGCCAATCTGAAGCATCTGCTCTTCCCCCCTCAGCTTGGGACAACGCTCTGCACTTTCCCCAAAAATTCGGGCCCATAAAAAGGTTGCAACCTCCTGCAGAGGTGAGACTAAATGAAGACCCATGGACTTACTTAACAAGAGCGAGTTCAACTAACCACCCCCAGGCCAAAGGTAACTCAGAGCAACATTATGGAAGCCGTTCAACTCACGCCGCCATGATAATAACAGGGCGTGCGGGAGGAAAACACGCTCTTTAGCAGAACAGAAGAGGCCAGAGATCTATTGAAACCTGCCTATAACCCCAGGCAAGACCTCCTCTTACACTGCAACAATGCTGCAAACCCTTAACCCTCTCACTAACCTCTAGGTATTGACCCTTATGTTGATCCTTGTCTATTGGGCTCTACACTAGTTTTTCAAAATGTATTTTAGTTTCATATTTTGAAAAACGTATGTTCCTGTCCTGAATAAATATTTTCTTCTCACAATTACAGAGGCGCGTCCCTCTTCACCAGTTAAGCAGAGGCAGTTAGTAGCCACTGAGGATTTATAGGACATACAAAACCAATGCTGCAGTTTCAATTTAAATTTAAACACCTTTTATTTAAAGGGACAGTCAACACCAGAATGTTTGTTGTTTAAAAAGATAGATAATCCCTTTATTATCCATTCCCCAGTTTTGCATAACTGACACTGTTATATTAATACACTTTTTACTTCTGTGACTAACTGGTATCTAAGCATCTTCTGACCGCCACATGACTTTTAGTTATTATCTAGCCAATTAGTGCAGTGTCTGCCACTAGCCAGGGCGTGATCACAATGCTATCTATATGGCCTACATGAGCTTGCTCTCCCCTGCTGTGAAAAGTAAATAAAATAGAGGCAGTCTTCAGGGGCTTAGAAATTATCATATGTGCCTTCCTAGGTTTGCTTTCAACTAGAATACCAAGAGAACAAAGCAAAATTGTTGATAAAAGTAAATTGGAAAGTTGTTTAAAATTACATGCCCTATTTGAAAAATGAAAGTTTTTTTTTAACTTGACTGTCCCTTTAACAAAAGAAAAGGAGATATCCAGTGGGCATATACCTGAGAGATATTGGTAATACCGTCACTTGTCACAAACAGAGTCAGGAACCTGTCATCCACCATTCCATTTATTGTGCAAAGGGGACTGTGGCCTTAGCCCCTCCCACCTGACCTGTTGCTGTAGTCAATTTCGAGAAAACTCAGGGGACCGGGATATTTATCCCTCTTACCCCTGTATATGTGCTCAATGTACAAATGTAACAAAGTGTGCAGTTTACAGGTAATGTCCACTCCGTGAGCGATGACACTTAGACTCACCCGCTGTAGTGCCAGCCAAGGCAGTCGTGGGTTTCAGCACTTCAGGGACTTGCGGTGGGGAACCACTCACCACTCCCGCACAAGTGGCTGGATTGCTTTGGATATCTCTGTTTTCTAATTTACTTTTATTTAACTTTTTTCCCAGATAATTTTTTTAAAAATATATACACACACTTTTGACACGTGAATGCTGCTCTTTCAAATGTATGACAACATTTATGGGACCTAAGTCCCATTGATGTCCCTTTAATATGAGTGCTAATAGTGCAAGCCACGCTGCTGACTCTCTGATTGGCTGCTAGGCAGAGCAATGGTAAGGCAGCATGTCTAATGAGTCTCCCAACCCTTCATCTTAATGCATACCTCCCAACATTTCAAAATTCAAAAGAGGGACAACCCGCAGCAAAAAATTGAAATGTGGTGGGCGGGGCTTAAAAATCGTAAGACCAAAGTAATATAAATAAAATTCTAAATAAAGTCATATATTTTAATATGCAGGCAGCAAACACAAGCTCAAACCACTGGTATGGCTATGTGAGCTATGTATTTAATAAGCCTTTGCAAAGACATTGCTAAATATTTTTATCTTAATTGGACATTTAATAATACATTCTTTAAAACTGCTCTCTGCATTCCCCATTAATATGTTAGATTCTGGCCTTTAAAGTCAGCAAAAATGCACAGTAGCACAGTACATAGCATACACTTACACATGCAGATACACACATACACTACATAGTATACACTTATACATGCAGATACACACACACACTACATAGTATACACTTATACATGCAGATACACACACACTACATAGCATACACTTATACAGGCAGATACACACACACATTACATAGCATACACTTATACATGCAGCATACACCTATACATGCAGATACACACATACACTACATAGTATACACTTACACATGCAGATACACACACACTACATAGCAAACACTTATACATGCAGATACACACACACTACATAGCATACACTTATACATGCAGCATACACCTATACATGCAGATACACACACACTACATAGCATACACTTACACATGCAGATACACACACACTACATAGCAAACACTTATACATGCAGATACACACACACTACATAGCATACACTTATACATGCAGATGCACACACACTACATAGCATACACTTACACATGAAGATACACACACACTACATAACTTACACTTACACATGAAGATACACACACACTACATAGCATACACTTATACAGGCAGATACACACACACACTACATAGCATACACTTATACATGCGGCATACACTTATACATGCAGATACACAGACACTACATAGTATACACTTATACATCCAGACACACACACACTACATATCATACACTTATACATGCAGATACACACTTATACATGCAGATACACATACACACACTACATAGCTTACATTTATACATGCAGACACACACACTACATAGCATAAACTTATACAGGCAGATACACACACACATTACATAGCATACACTTATACATGCAGCATACACTTATACATGCAGATACACACACACTACATAGCATACACTTATACATGCAGATACACACACACTACATAGCATACACTTATACATGCAGCATACACTTATACATGCAGATACACACACACTACATAGCTTACATTTATACATGCAGATACACATACACACTACATAGCTTACATTTATATATGCAGACACACACACACTACATAGCATAAACTTATACATACAGATACACACACACAGTTATGGATACAGATAGACACACACACTACATCATATATGGGTATCTGTAATTCATTGTATGGGGTCCTGGGGTTGGCAAGCACATTAGCTGGCAGTCTGAGGGTGCCACTGTTTGTTACCCTAGTATTAGCACTGCTCATTCTATAAAACTGAAGGCATGGTAGTATTATCACCAGGGGTTAGATATCATCATTACCAGAGGTAGGTTAGAGAGGTCACCATTACCCGTGGTCAGAGTGTATACAGCATCTTACTCCTGCTTAACCCACACACCATTCCTTTTCAACAGGGAATATAACAGGTATCAAACCCTGTCAGAGCAACAACCAGCTGCTTCTGAGTATGGGCCAAATAGAGTTTAAAAAAAAAATATTTTTTTTTTTTAATGCCTGGGGCAAATCGGGACAGATGGCTAGCAAACCGGGACAGGGGGACAGACCCCTAAAATTGGGACTGTCCCGCGAAAATCGGGACAGTTGGGAGGTATGTTAATGTTTTGTTGTTTTTATCTGATGCTGCTTAATAAACCGTGTGGATTTTGCTTGTATGTGCGCTCTGTTGTTTTCTTGATATTGACAGCATTTCTACTCCTCTTAAAGGGACACGAAACCCCAAATTCTTCTCTAATTATTCAGATAAAGAATACAATTTTTAAAATGTTTCCAATTTACTTCTATTATCAAATTTGCTTGGTTCTCATGTTATTCTTTGTTGAAGAGATATCTAGATAGGTAGCGTGCACGTGTCTGCAGCACTAGTGCTGCCATCTAGTGCTCTTGCTAATGCATAACATTGTTACAAAACTGCTGTCATATAGTGTTGTAGACACGTGCATGCTCTTGAACTTACCTTCCTGCTTTTCAACAAAGGATAACAATAAAACTGATTATTTTTTTATAGTAAATTGGAAAGTTGTTTAAAATTACATGTTCTATCTGAACCATGAAAGAAATAAATTATTTTTTTATGTCCCTTTAATGTCTCTGTATACACAAGTTCTGCATGAGGCTGCGCACTGCATTAAATACAGCCACAGCGAGCCTTGAACAATGCTATTAAAGGGACATAAAAGCGCAACAAAAATATTCCATGTGTTAGAGCTATTTTATTATTGTACTGTTGCTTGAATGTAACTAAATATCTGACCCCATACAAAGGGATTAAACACACACTGTAGTGCAGCAATGAGCTACTGACATCTAGTTGCACACAACTTGTGAGGCATTTGTGTGTAGCCACCAATGACCAGCTACCTCCCAGTAATACATTGTTGTTCCTGAGGCTACCTAAGTATGCTTTACAACAATGTGTTTCACTACAAACTCACGTAATAATACCGGCATAAATACTGACTAGATATAAGGCAGCTGGCAGGGTATGCGCAAGCCGGGTGGGATGGAATTTGGTCAGTTTGGGGTAGGGCTGGGTGTCTGGGCAGGGTGGGATATTCACAATACTTATTTCTTTTATAAATGCATAAATAGGAGACATACAGCATGGAGGGACAACTGTAATAAATAATAACATATACTTTAGGTTTATTCTCTGAGCATCTCCCATCTTCTGTTTTATGCTGAAGGGACAAAAAATAAAGTACAAATTAAACTTGCATCATGCAGACAGAGTTTGCAATTAGAATAAGATCCAATTTACTTCTATTATCAAATTCACTTCATTCTCTTAGTAGAGCTTAACTGTTGAAGATTAAACCTAGAGAGGCTCATAGGAGATCAGGAGTGTGCCTGTCTTTAGCTCTCTATGGCAACAGTGATTGCAACAATGTTTGGAGCAATGCTATACATTGTTGTAGACACTGCTGCCATAGTGTAGGAAACCAAAGCACAGACATTTGGAAATGTAGGAAACCAAAGCACAGACATTTGGAAGCTAATTTTCACAAAAACTTTATCCCCTTAGTGACCACAGCACTTTTCCATTTTCTGACCGTTTGGGACCAGGGCTATTTTTACATTTCTGCGGTGTTTGCTGTAATTTTCCTCTTACTCATTTACTGTACCCACACATATTATATAAAGTTTTTCTCGCCATTAAATGGACTTTCTAAAGATACCATTATTTTCATCATATCTTATAATTTACTATAACAAAAATGATAAAATATGATGAAAAAATGGAAAAAAACACACTTTTTCTAACTTTGACCCACAAAAATCTGTTACACATCTACAACCACCAAAAAACACCCATGCTAAATAGTTTCTAAATTTTGTCCTGAGTTTAGAAATACCAAATGTTTACATGTTCTTTGCTTTTTTTGCAAGTTATAGGTACAAGTAGCACTTTGCTATTTCCAAACCATTTTTTTTCTTCAAAATTAGTGAGAGATACATTATAACACTGATATCTGTCAGGAATCCCTGAATATCCCTTTACATATATATATATATATATATATATATATATATATATATATATATATATATATATATATATATATATATATTTTTTAGCAGACAACCCAAAGTATTGATCTAGGCCCATTTTGGTGTATTTCATGCCACCATTTCACCGCCAAATGTGATCAAACAAAAAAAAATTGTTAACTTTTTTACTAACTTTAGGTTTCTCACTGAAATTATTTACAAACAGCTTGTGCAACTATGGCATAAATGGTTGTAAATGCTTCCCCTTTGTTCAGAAATTGCAGACATATATGGCTTTGGTGTTGCTTTTTGGTAATTAGAAGGCCGCTAAATGCCGCTGCGCAGCACACTTGTATTATTCCCAGCAGTTAAGGGGTTAATTAGGTAGTTTGTAGGGTTAATTTTAGCTTTAGTGTAGAGATCAGCCTTCCACCTGACATATCCCACCCCCTGATCCCTCCTTGACCCCCCTCAAACAGCTCTCTTCCCAACCCCACCTCACAATTGTCAATGCCATCTTAAGTACTGCCAGTACTAAAATAAAAAGCTTATTTTTTTATATATAATTTATTTTATTTATTCTGCAGTGTTGGAAACCCTCTTAGCCCCCAACCTCCCTGATCCCCCCCAAACAGCTCTCTAATCCTCCCCCTCTACCTATTTGCCGCCATCTTGGGGACTGTCAGCTGTCTGCCAGTACCTAGTTTGCTAAAAAAAGTGCAATTTTTTTGTAGTGTAGCTGCCCCCCCCACCTCAATATCCTCCCCCTCCTCCCGGATCCCTTTCTTAACATTTTTTAACCCCTTTTTCCCTCTCCCTCCATCCCATCACCTTTAATGTCATTTATTTGAAAGTACTAGCGCACGCACACACACACCCGCACGCTAATGCCTGCCCCTGCGTGCTCCCAACCACTTGCGCGCAGCAAAGGGCCGCTCACCCGCCTCCCTGCTATGGCTCCCACCCACCAACGATCTGCACCATCACTGGCTGATGCAGAGAGGGCCACAGAGTGGCTCTCTCTGCACTGGTGGGTAAAAAAAGGTATTGCAGTGATGCCTCAATATCAAGGCATCACTGCAATACCTTGAAAGCGGCTGGAAGCGATCACGATTGGTTCCACCGCTTAAAACCCCTGAGGACGTACAGGGTACGTCCTTGGTCATTAACTGACAGTTTTTGTAGGACGTACCCTGTACGTCCTTGGTCGTTAAGGGGTTAAAGCCTCAGAAGTTTCTATCTCTATCAATATAATATATCAATATAACAGGTATTTAAATTTTAATCTTTTACCACACAGTTGCATAAATAGTATATGTTGCAGGTAAAGTAAGATATTGGGTAATTCTAGCATTACCTGGGTAAACCTGACATTACCCAAGCGGCTGTGGGTAAAACCCGATGTAACATAATTCTTTTTAGAGCGCATAGAGTCTCCGCATCAAACATATATATACACAATGCAATGTAATTCGCTATCTTTTTTGCCTCCGCCTGGGGGGTTCATGGAGGGCGGAGCCTCCCTTGTAAACCTCATTCCCCAAGGTTCACTTGGGGTGGATGCCAGACGATCGGTGGGCGCCCTCCTTGAATCCCCTAGGGAGATGCAAAAAATAAATAGTGTAGATGGGGGAATTACATTACATTGTGCTTTACCCACAGCTACTTTTTACTAGAATACTAGAATATAAATAATATTATTATAATAATACCAAACTGTGAAGGTTTTATAGGTGAGATGTGGCCTTTTCTATCTCTCTGCTTATATAGGACTTTCTAGACCTTACTGTTACATCTGAGTGTATGTTAAAGGGACAGTAGTGAGTCTCATTAGTGAGGGCTAATAGAGCAAGCAATACCAGTCATAGTAAGAGATGCAAGGGTTAAGAATTAAAGGGACAATTTACCTAACAATTTTCTCCCCTTTAAATTTTTCCCAATGATCCATTTTACCTGCTGGAGTGCATTACATGGCCTACAAGTAGCTCATTTACCCTTATTTTGGCATTTGAAATAGCTGATTTAGCCTGTGGTATCCCCACCTACACTGACAGTTTCTATACTGGAGTCTAGGCTAACGACAAGCCTATGGGGTAGATTTATTAATGGTCAAGCGAACATGATTCTCTGTCTGCATTGTATCGGCTCGGGATGATTTCAGTCCGCCACCTAAAAGGTCTTACGACCGTTGCTTCTTTACGTTTTTGGTGGACCATAAACGATGGGGCGTCGATGCAGCATCCACTGCTTAATAAATCGACCCCTAGGTATACACAGCCAGCAGAAGAAATTATACTCTCAGGGCTTCTCTTAGAAGTCGCGTGTTATGAGTTTTACACGAGCAATATGGTCTTTTTTTGCAATCAATTTCCATTACGTAGCTATTACAAGTCTTTAAAAAACTCGATTGGGCGCATGCATTTTACGCAACAATTCTTTCCGCGCTCAAAGAGCTGTAGTTAAGAGTTTTGCGCAACATAAAAGCTTCACAAAACACTTCAAAATACATTACAAAGTACAGTTACACTCATATTAGCACTGTCTAATAAAAATATGTAAAAGATATTGCACACAAAAGTTATAAGGGCTCAAAGATATGATATGTAGATCTTGAGATATATAGACGTATATATACATTCATATACATATCTCACTATAAATAGATATATCAGTCCAAAAATCATCTCATATATAGAGAAATATTTATTTCTAAATAAATAGAACATATTCCGTCAGGAAAAAAATTTCGCAATATGAAATATTCACATTTTCATGTACACGTTTCAAGGAGAATACGTCAAGGGCTTTGCGCAACATAGAGTTTTTTTTTTTTTTTTTTTCTATTTGTCTTCTCCATTGATTTCTATGGGGATTACGTGAAAGCGCACGCGATTTGGCTGTTTGGATTAGGTGGCTCAACACGCACACAAAATAAGTTATTTTGCAACTTGTAATAGCTTCGCAACCCCAAATGCGATAAAGCCATAACGTGCGCAGTGTTTTTGCAACTGATTCGCTACGCGACTTGAGCTTTTACAAGCAGATAAAAGATAAGGAAACAAGTGTGTGTACACAAAGTGATAACATAATGAGATCTGACATTACCTGCAAGCACAACCCATTTCAATAGGCTGTGGTTTAAAAGCACAAAACCAGCTACTTCATATACACAAATAAACCTGCGAATTCAATTTCTCATACATTTTATACTCTGCCGCTGGTATAACGAGTCATTGAAAATACATTAAGGGAAAAACTATTTTACACTATACTGTCCCTTTAAAAGTGCAAGGGTTAATGCACAGTCACAAGAAAATGTTTAATAAAATCAGTGAACTTAAAAAAAAAAGTATGAAAGAAATCAAAGCAACAAACAATTTATAGCATTGGAAGAAAATGGTTAAATAATTAGGACAATTACCTAAAATGGTTAATAAAGCTCTGGCTCCTCCTCAATATAGCACTAATACTGGGTAGCAGTAGCAGATCTTGGCTCCTATAATGTACCACCCCTGAGTCCTCACCCTGCAACCTGACTTACAGCCCTGATTCCCCACTCACAGTAATTCGGACCCCTCCGTGCACTCAGATCCGTAGCTTGCACATGTGTGCCTGTTCTGGAGGTCACAGACAGGAGCAGCTGGCAGCAGGTCACTTGTGTGAGAGAGCAGGGGGACCACTGTTACAGGTTCCTAGCTGGGGCATCCTGGTAAAGTATCCTGGAGACTTAGGTCATTCTAAGAAGACCTGTAAGGAGAAGGCTGGAAGGTGCCCAGAAAGGAGATAATGTCACCATCTTGACCCCCCCCTAGAGGGTATCATCAGCATGGACGATCTGGATAAGAGGTCACATGGTGTCATTACATGGAGTGACATTCCCAGCCTGCTCAGCTCAAGGCTCCCCCGCTGAGAGAATGCCTGGCATGTGACACAGATATTATACTGGTCATCCTGTCAGTGCAGAGCTGCATGGGTAGGGCCAGATACACACATTTGTTTTAGTTATGTGCCACTGCATGTCATTCCCCTCTGCTCTTTGCTAACCCACAACTGTTTGTCTTTAAGAATGTGAACAATAATTAGTTAGAATATTAGCAGTCCAGGAATTACAACTATTTCTATGTAGAATTATTTTGCTAAATGTCCTATGGCTACCACAACATGA